>NC_054060.1:71665007-71817376 GCF_017639655.2 Falco naumanni
TTTCTTTTTTTTTTTTTTTAAAGTGACTCTAATATGTGCTTAAGGCATAAGGAGAGAGAGAATTGTGAATGGACTAGATATATTGGGTTTGTTATTGGGTTACCGCTCAGTCTGTCACTGAGCGTGTTCAGATCTTCTGGCACACAGCTTATTTATTCTGAGCTATGTGGAGCCTAGCATGTCTGGAAAAGTAGACATAGGTGTGGAGAGCATGCCGATGATAAATCCTTCTGCTTTGTGTTTATCTCTGAAAACTGACAGAAGAAATTACATTATTCAGATTATTATTTAGCTTGTATAACGACAAGAAAGTCTGTCTTTCTATTAAACATAAATATGGCAATGAATCTCATCACAAATTTGCACAAACCTTGCAGATGCAGTAGTATCTCTGCTGCAGCATGTACGTTTGATACTTTTTGTAATCTGTGTATCATTTCTAATTGATACTCTGTTCTTTCTGACCTCCATGCAGCAAGAGGAAAAGCTTTAGAGAAGAGGTAATTAGGACACTTGCTTCTATTCCTGTGCCTGAAATATGCATTCTGAACTGCTGCTTGTCACAGCAGGGTGAGACAGGCTGGGTTATAACAGTTCTGCTTCTGCCAGTCATTCAGCTGTGTGCATCCCTAGGCTTGACTACACTACTCCTGCTGAACGATTTTGGTTTTAATCAGTGTTCTTGTGACGGATTCAAAGTTGGCTCAACCTTGGGGTTTGGGAGAGGGGATCTAAAAGCTGAAATTGTCTTGCTGGACTTCCTGCAAGATGAGGACCTTGAGGGAAAAGCATGAAAATCATTGCCCTGGGCAAACATGCTTAATCATACCCATGTGCTTCCACGCAGGTTTTATAGTGTGCACATTCTTTATGGTTCCTGCCAAGACCTAAAGGTTCCAGGACTGATGTTGCATGTACAGGAAAGGAGCCTAAACCTCTGCTTCAGTGGCAAATGCTGCATTCTGCATTTTTTTTAAAGGGAGAAAAGTTTGTGGGGCATAGGGGAGAGAAAGTGCATTTTGGAATTACAGAATAACAGCATGTACAAATCATGCCACATCTATACAGTGGTGCCCACAGGATTTCAGTAGATCTTTAATGTTTTATCATTGTATGTCTTGATGAGAATGTTCTTCTGTGAAAGCTCTTAGCCCCATCAGGTGTTCATGGTGCAGATGCTGGGTTCTATAATGCTTTAAGGACCTCTGTGGTCTGAATCAAATTGTCTAGCCAAGGGAATGAAACTGAGTTGCAGGCAATGAAATAGGAGGGATGCTCTGAACAGTCTTCTGGTGGATCTGTGGAACGTGCATGACTGAATTGACTATGGACTGTTGTTCAGAGAACTGATAAACAGCAATGACTGCAGGGCTCTGCAATAAGAAGTCCTACCGTTGCAGAGAGGTATACTAAGCCGGACACAGGTGTGGAGGCAGATATTTAATTTATCTGTGGAGGAATGTGTGGCCATGACTGCTCAAGAACTTGCTATCCCAAACTGTTAGCCTGCTGCACGTAACCAGTTTGGTGTTAGCCAGGTTACTCTTGGGGTGTACATGTCCGCAAGGTACCCTCATTGCTTATTGAAGACACTCATGAAGACATGGCCTTCCTCAGTTGTAGTAGGTTAGTTCTGGGTTCCTGCTCTTCCTTTTATCTTGGTGTCATTGGTTACAGTAAGAGAATTCTTTCTGTTGTGTGGTGAGGCCTGGATGACTTCTGCAACAACTTCACTAACATCAGCACAGATTAGACAGAGCCACAATGCTGTAGGAGGTTCTGTTTGTTTCTCTCAAAAGGTTTGTTGTTAGCAATGCTGATGTGTGTCTGTGTCATCCTTCTGCGCTTGTTCTAATGTTGTGAGGGGTTTGGTTGTGCCTTTTAACAGCTCTAGGGTAATAGCAGAAAGATACTTCCAGGACAAGAAAAGTTATATTGTGAACGCTTGGCAGCAGCCTGGAGTTTAGTGAGGAATGTCTTTTTATGCCTTTATTTGCAAATGTACAGATTTAGTAGGACATGGTATAGCTGAAGATCTTGTCAAGAACTATGGGACAGAGGAGGAGGTGAGCAGTGGTCATGCAGCTAGTGAGGAAACTGGTCTCCAGTAACAGTTGGCGTAGCAGGCTTTTTATGCCTTTTTATGCTTTTTATGTTATCAGGAAAGGACTTGAAAGTTTGGATCTACTTACTGCACTTTGAGTTAAAGCAAACTAGAAAACCTTGGATTATCGGAAAACTGCATGTGTTCCTTCTGTTTTGGGGTGTCTTGTGGGTTTGTAGAGATTGTGATGCTAAGTGTTGTCTTCTCCTGTGTGCTTTTATTTTGTAATACTGCTTAATTAGACCTTCAAGAATGAGTGGGTTCTCCAGTCCTGTGAGGCCTTTGCCATACATTTTTTGTTTCAAGCTTAAGAAATTTGAAATGATCTGTGCTTTAATCTTCTTATACACAGTCTTATAGGCTGTGTGCTTTGTAACTGACTTTTCTTGGAGACAGTTTCCTTCAGCTGTTAACGGGTGCAATAGTAAAGCTTTCCTTAGGGAAGAGAGGTGCTGTTACTTTCCTGCCCCAAAGTGCAAGCGCAAATCTGAATAGCACAGGCTAATTGCGTGGAGGCTAGCATGTCCAAAGAAGTAATGTGAATCAGTTGTGTACAAAACTAGTATAAAATTTGGTCTGCAGGTGGCTTCTTTAAATTGCAAACTAGCATGGGGATAACTTCTGGGAACTTAATTTATGTGGTATGAGAGTCTGCAGGAGCTCTGAAGTAGAGCAGGTTGCTCCAGAAATAGACTCGTGGTGGTATAGGAATTGAGTGTGTGAATTTTACTTTTTTCTCTGAATGGACTTTCCCTTTGTACCCAAGGAGCAGTTTTTGCTGAGAACAATCCAGTCATAAGGCACTATCTAATATCTATCTAGAGAAGTCATTAAGTCTTTGTTGGTCCAGATGATGCTTGCTGGCTGGTGATGCTAGAGCCATGCAAGGTGCTTGTTGACTTAGTGTTTTATGGCTGTTGCCATCTCCAGCTGTTTGGCCCAGGCTTCCTAAATAAAACATTGCAGGTTTTTACAGCCAGTGGCATCCCGGAATTTGTTTTAGTTATGGAGAGTGCTGCTTCATTCGTATTTAGTATCTACTATCTCGATGTTTCCACTCAGCAGTTCTTGCTATTTTTCAATACGTGGACCCCTCAAAATACTTCTAGAGTATATGTTGACTTGCAGCTTAAACTGAATTTGAACCTACTATAGGTGGATGGGGTTTTTTTCCAGTTACTTGTAGTTGTCTTTCTGTGAGCTCCTTTGAGCAGTACTTGGACAATGGGTGAGGGTGGATGAGGTGTGGGTGATATTTTGGCCCATGAAGCCTTTCAGGCAGTTCCTGGCAAAGCCTGTTCTATGGCTTCAGGAGGTGTTTCCTTTATTTGCTTATCTCCTTTCCATGTTGGTGTTGACACCTTGAGTCTCCTCTTTGTGTTTAAAATGATCCCTTAAGTTTTCTAATTACTGAACTGGTGTCATTGGGAAGGTAGTTGGGTGGCTTGCCTGGAGGACTGCCTTTTGTTTTTCCTATATGAATAGAGGAGAATGGATGAAAGTTTTTAAGCTGGGCTAATGTATTGTAACTTGGTACAAACTTATCTGACCAGGGAAAGGAATGCCTTGGTAAGGGACCTGTTTTGCTTTGATGTTGTGGTTTGTCATTTGCCTTTTGCTTATAAAAGCCATATCCAGAAGGGAAGGATATTGTTGCAGGGACAGGCTGGTAACCTTTGCTGTGCATCTCTGTCTGATTTGATGTTAAAAAAAGAAATAAGAATACCTATTTGCAAAATAAAATCTCAGTGGATAATGTATTTAGATGCTGTGTGAGTAGAAGAAAATTGCAACTATCCGAGCAGTGGGGGTAAAACAATTCTGCATTCTGCACTATCAGAGCTTGCTTTTTTCTTCTTTCTCCTCAATCTCATTTCATCTCCCTAGTGGAAATATGTTCCAGGTTTGCTGAGCTATAAATTATTTTCTTCGATGATTTTGCGTAGTTGCTTTTGTAGAAGATGACTTATAAATCTGGCTAATTTCTAATGTGGGTTCTGTTTTTTTGGGATTTGCGTGTGTGTTTGGTTTTTTTGTTTGTTTGTTATGGGCAGTCCATTCTGGGTACTGGGGTTTAACCTGGACTACTTAGAATTGTGGAATCATTTAGGTTGGACAGGACCTTTAAGACTGAGTACAGCCATTTCTTGGGAAAATGTGCAAGCTATTGGCACTGTGAACCTTGGAAGCAAGAGGAAAAATTGAAATGTTCTTCTGGCTACTTCCTGTGAACGAACCATAAAGCTCTGTTGTTTGATAGTACTAAACAGTAAGTAGAAAGCCATGTTGCAGCACACTTCTGCATGGGTTTATTAACTTGCTGTGTCTGGAACCATGGAGGGTTCCAGATGGTGGCTGAGGAGGCAGCAGTGAATAGAGGGACTGTTTAGAGGAGGCGTTATAATCATGGAAAATGTGTGAGAATTGTTCACTGGTTCTGCCTGGCTGGAACATGGAAGAGGGAACCCGGAGAAGCTGTAGCAGTAGACATGTTTTGGAAAATGTGGTTGTTGTTTGCTGTTTGGGATGTGTGGAGCTAAGGGAAACAGAGCAAACAAACACTTCTGACTGACTGTGTGCATTTTTGCTTCATGTTACATGCAAACATATTGTTGCCTTTTTGATCCTCCACTGCCATACTAGAGCCTGAGGAAGGGGCTCGATACTCTGGTTTGGACTGCAGGTTGCCATGCAGCTCATGGCTTTCCAATATTGTCTTCACCCCCCTCCCAGACCTGCTAATCTCTGTTATGTCTTCCTCTGCTGCAAGAAGGAACTTGATGTTGGCTAGTCTCTCTCTGAACAATACAGAGTGGTCATTCAGTGTCCAGATGACAGCTGATGGTTCCTGAGCCTGCAGAGCAATCTTTGAGCCTGAAAGAGCCTCGCACTAACTACATGCTGGTTATGATGCTTTGTTTGTCCTGAAGGCTTGCTTGAACCCTTGTTCTGTAGTGGTACCAGGAATGACCAGGCATTTATGAGAGATTGGGATAGCTGAATAACCCCTGAAGCATCTGAGTTGAATGAGGAAGAATTTGGCTTTGTGACAGCGCTGAAACTGGCAGGTGACAACCAGTTACTGTGACTTAAAAGATGTAGAGGTCACTTGCTTAAACAAAAGCAGGATGAAGTGTAATCTCCAGTGCGAAATAGAAACCCAAACAAAGTTTCCTAGATTAGTGCAGATTATTTTTTTATTACTTTTTTTGTTCAAGAGGTGGTTACACAGCTTTCTTTTCAGTTCTGTCTTCCTGGATCCAGGTTCTCTCCACAATTTCCCTTGTGAGTTAAATGCTGAGAACAGTGGTCTGTAATGCATGTATCTATAGCTATTAAACATTTTATTAACTGAAGTCCCGCTGTTTTAATCTGATCTTAACTTCTTTCATCTCAGCCTGACCTCTCAAGGTCTTGCTCTAACTATGGTGTGTACTACGGCTTTCTGTGTGCTGCTTTCTTGCCAGACAGCATGCTGACGCAAGGTGTAATTCAGTGTTAGAACACTGAAAGAAGTGGCAGAGCTCTGGGAAGGAGGCACCTCTGCATCCCTGGTTCAGAGGGCTCTGCTCTTCCTTGCTAAATGCTCAGCTTCACTTTCTCGCTGTTGGGTTTTCACTAGTATGCTGGCAGTGGGTGAGCTCTTGAACAAATAGCAAAAACGCACTTTTCTGTCATATCTGGGGGCTGATTCCTTAACGTTGAGGTCTGAGCGGATTCAGGCAGAGTACGTGCTTGTTCTTAACTGATTTACATGGGCATAATCAACCAGGAATATTATTAGACAGCGGTATTGTAATACTGAACAAGTAAAACTTTAATGTGGAAGCCAATAAAGACTTGAGTGCCAGCTCAGGCTGATATCAAGTGAGACGCTTTCTGTGCAGTTTTTCACCTGTCCTGTGGATGATAACAGAGTGGGGTAGCTGCATAGGGCATGCATTGCAGTTGGTACACCGCTAGGTAGCTCTGTGTTTACCTCGGAAAAGAAAACTTCTGCCTGGCCTTTGACAGATGCTTTTGAATACACAAGCTTATGCTTAAAGATGATGATGAAGCAGCTGGTAATATGAAAGGTACAAGGCTGGGGGTGAGAATAATCAAAACGTAGGAAGTACTAAAGATATTAGTAGATCAGGTTGTAGCTTGGAACTACTTGGCAGAGTTTCATTTAAGAGTATTTGAACGCCAGGGTTCTCTGAAGATGGTGCGTAATCGGGCAGAAGTAGTAATCAAATTTGATGGAATGATTACTGCTTGCAGAGATGGACTTGATTCATCTCCCAGGAAGAGGTGAATGGGTGAGAAGCCTGATGTTTGTGTGCACCTGAGGTCAAATCTAAAGAATATTTATTTTTTCCAGTTAGTTTTGAGCACAAGATCTCAGTTGTGCAAAAGAGTATTTGCTCATTTGAATTAGGAATGTATTTTTTTAGTAGACTGCGTGCTTGAACAGATGGTGATATGCGTGAAGGATGAGAGTAATATGCAGGTGTGGAGAGGATAAACAGTATAAAAAATATATATATGTATTAAAAAAGTATTTAGAAAGAAACTGTCTTACCCCTGAAGGTCTTGCTCCTGGAGAATTTCTAGGAGAGGTAGTAAAGTGCAAAATACTGTAAAGCCTTAAAATAATACACAGGCAATCCTAACTGATTCTGTTCCCTTCTGGCTTTACCCGGGTAGTTAGGACAATGCAAAAATTCTAATAAGTCACATGTAAGGTAAATACTAGTTCTTCTTCTGGGACTTTTGGGGTTTGAAGTTGCTACCCATGTATGTGTGGTGGTATAAGTGCTGCACTTGGAAACCACAGTTTAAGTTAATTGAAGATATTATATTAAAAGAAAATGAAAATTAAGGCTTGATGTTTGTGGGGTTTTTTTATTATTTTGTTTTCCTGATTTCTGTGATTCTGGTTTGATTCTGATTCCATCTTGGGTACGTAGATGCAGGTTGTGGCTGACATTACTGTCTATACACAAGTGAGCTCGTGGTTTGTTGCATAAAAATACAGATGCTGTGTACTCTTGGTAAAATTGAGATTTTGGAAAGACTCATATATAATTGGTGTGCCTTCATGAAATCTAAAATCTGCTCTCGAATAAACTAGTTTTGGAAACACATCTGTTGCTTCTATTTAATAGTAGTAAACTGAAGCGAATCCGTACAAATGCAGTTGGACACTTGTTTAAAATTATTTTCCTAGAAACCTCTAGTACCTCTTTTCTCCTGACAGATATTGCAGACTCTGAAGTCTTCATTTTTTTTTAAAAGAAGCACTCTACCAACTGTTGGCTTGCACTGTTAACTGTTTGGGTTTTTTAAGAAAAAAAACCACCTAAAACCAAACAACTACACAAGACCCCACCTCCAAAACACAAACTTTTGAAATGCTTTCATTTGATAAATTTCCTATTGGCTTTTTTTTTCCTTGTATGATTGATTTTTTTGCTGTCAGGTATTGGGCTGTTTCTGTTATTTTTACTCCAGTGTTTTGAGGGAGGAAGAAGAGAGTGATGTTTGTGTCTCACGATCCCTTTCTTGGTTCTTTCCTTGCAGTGGACTGTTGGAGGTTCTAAAAACAAAAAAAAGGGAAAAACGGGTAAGGCAGAGAAGAAAGGAGCCATGAAGAAACAGACGAACAGAGCTGCCTCTTCAGGCAGCTCAGATAAAGACAGCTCAGCTGAGAGCTCAGCACCTGAAGAGGGTAAGATAACACATGTGCATCTACTTGCAGTGTATTTCCAACAGAAGGTACCCCTTTCCACACAGTGAAGAGTGGTGTTAGATGGTGGTGTTAAAGACTGCCTTCAAGGAGTTTTGTTTGTTTGTGTTACCAATGGTCTGGATGACAGTTAAGCTTGCCATGGCTTGAAGTGCAGATAATTCAGTATAGCATTGCTGTAAGCACCCCATTACAACCACAACACTAAATACTGTTTCAACTGAAGCATGTATGACATGTTTCATTACTTGACTTTCTCCTGGAAAATTCTTTTCTTCCTTCTAGCATGTCCCATCTGTAGCATGGGTAGCATTTCTTTTTATTCCCATTGATTTATTTTCCCTTCACAAACTTCTCTTGTGATGAAAAAGGGAGAGGTATATAGTGTTGAGCGTGATGCAAATAGGAACTTACCTTGCATGCGTTTGCACTCAGTTGGAATTTGTGAATATTTATACTGTCACAGAAGAAGAAAAATAGTTACTATAACTTCATCAGAATTTTTTTACATGAATCTTGAATCTGTTCTGATGCTGGGCAAACTTCCTGTGTTCTTTCATGTTTTCATCATGCTCAGGAAGATTGTCAGGTGGTTAGTTATGATTTCAGTTGATACTAAAAAAAACAAAGTTAAGGAAGACTATGAAGGTGACTACAGTTTTGAGTATGTTAAACACAGCGGGGACAGACCAAAGCATGAAGTGACTGATTATGTTGTGCTGTATATATCGGTGCCTACAAATCAGCATTCCCCAGTGTAAGCTTGCAAAGCTGGAATATAACTTACTGTTAGAAATAACATGAGACCAGAATGAAAGTGAAAGAAAGGATCTTAATGGCTGCTTTGGGTGTGATGTAGTTGATTAGGTGAGATAATCACAGCACTTGGACTTGGATCAGGTTTAATGGTGGCATTACCCAGTATTACTGGGGTGTCAGCTGTTCCCTAAGCCCGTGTGCAACTGAGAGGGCTACAGTTACAGTAACAGAGCTAGCATCACAGACTTGCCAGTCCTCAGGGTAGTGTGTTCAACTTTTATCTTTTGATGTAGCAATTCATATGATGAATTTTGGTTCTTCAGGATGCTATAATGAGGTGGTGGTTAATGGTGGCATTTGAGGTGTGCACATGCACTTAACCAGGTTATGGATATATAAGCAACTTCTCAGGGACATAAGCATATAGGCGTAGAAATTTCACCTTAAGACCCCAATACCACTAACCAAAAGCTCTCCTAAAATTTGCTTGTTCTACTATTACTCAATCCGTGTTCACATGTAGTACTGCTCATATTGTCGTTTCTTAGCATGCATATCTTAAGATGATAAAGTATTTCCTCCTGGGTTTAGCTCTCATGATATTTATGCTTTTAGTATAGTGGAAGAGGAGTGTAAAATTAATTCTTGGTATCCTTTGCTAACATGCTACAATGAAGTGGTTGGGCTTTGCCCCAGCTGAATCTTGCTGCCTTGTATTTTTGTTTTAGGAGAAGTCTCTGACTCTGAAAGCAACAGCTCCTCATCTAGCTCAGATTCGGATTCCTCCTCTGAAGATGAGGAATTCCATGATGGCTATGGAGAAGATCTTATGGGAGATGAAGAAGACCGTGCTCGACTGGAACAAATGACAGAAAAGGAGAGAGAGCAGGAACTGTTTAACCGGATAGAGAAGAGAGAAGTGCTAAAGAGAAGGTGAATTTTGTGTGTTGATACTTGGTAGCAAATCCATAGAGGGTGAATGGAGGATATGCTGACTCTGCTCTCGCGTTTGAGGTCCAGGTGTTCAGCGCTATTAAGTGAATTAAGCATCATTGTGGATTTTTTGCGTAAACTGTCCTTGTTGCTAGTTGAGAAGCACACAGCAGGAATTCTGCGCGTTCTTGTGAAAGTCAGTTTCTGAAAGTTTCTCAGCTGTTGAATATACCTGGTTCTGTCAGCTACCATTGCAGCCATATTACTGCTTTGCATGCTAGATACCAGACAGCCAGAAGACTGCTTTCTCATCTGTCTTTTTTTTCTGTATTAGCTGTCACACGTTGATACTGTGATAAAAGGCTAACAAAGTGTAAGGTGTATGTGAGCTTCTGGAATTTTTCGGAAAACTATTGTGAAGCACAGAGCAGTGTTAGGGTTGCCTCTGTATGGGTGTAAAGCTGGTTGGGGCTCTAATAGAAGAGAAGGGTATTGAAATAATGAGGAGTGGTGTTGGAAATCTCATTTTTGATAGATTATTTATGGATTTCTGCCTTAGGTGTTGTGGTTTTATTTGTTACTGTAATACTGTCCTGTCAGGCAGCTTCCTTGTAGTAGAGGTATTTTTCTTCCCAAGTGTCTAACAGAAAAGATTTGGCACATGGGGCAAGTTTTTTGCAGTTTCTTACCTCTTCAGTGACATCTCTCTCTCTTTTTCTCACTTGCTGAGAAATTTCTCTAGAGGACTAACACCTGAGTAAATCATGTCAATACAAGCTGCTACTCAGACTGTCCATTTGTCCAAGCCATAGTTAGAGCACTGCCTGTGTGTGGTTTTAATACTATTTTCAATGTCTTCTCTAGTCTGCTGCTCTACTCAAGGGGATCAGAAAGAGTGAAAGATGGGATTTAGATCGGGTAGAAGGATGCCACGTTTTTTAATTTCATTTGCTGTTCCGTGGTAACTGGCTGTCTTTTAGAATGAATGCTGGAGAATACTTGATAGAAGCTAAACAATGTAAGCTTGAGTTACTGATTTAATCTTAAACGAGTTTGTCCTGTTCTATGTAAAGGGGTTGGCAGGTAGACCTGAGGGGGGTTAGTTATTTAACTTTATGGTAAGTTGGATCTTTCCAAATGCTGTCTAGCTCTTCGTATGTCTGTTGTGCTGTGAGTTCATTGGGATTACAGCAGGCATTGCGTGTGATACCGTGCCTGTGCCTTGTGTGTTACACTTCATGGTAAGGGCATAAAGGGCAATGAGCTCATCTGGCATTTCAGTTTCTTACCTGCAAAATCCAGGTGTAAAGGACTGAAGACGAGTGGACTGTGTAGCATGCATGTGGGTAACATATTTTGAATTTCAGTTGTTGGAAGATAATCTTTTTCTTGTGTTTGTCCATGTGCACACTTCACTAAAGCAGTGGCCAGTCCATGGTGCAGTGGAATCTGTCACAGGACAGTTCCAGCAAAATCAGTACTCTTCTGAAGACAGTGGCGGAAAATAAGATTTCAGGGTGACATATTTCATGAATGTAGAAATGGAAGTGACTAAATTGGACTGCAGAAACTGACTGAGTCTGATTTGGATTGTAACTGCTAAAGGAGAACTCGCTGTGACTTTTTTTGCGGTCATTCTTATACAGAGTGGTGCCAGTAGAAAGGTGGAGTTTAAGCAGTGAAAAGGTAGCATGGTAATGGCTTTAAACAACCAAGTTTTTAGTTGTTGAGATTCAGATGATGTGAAATAGCCAATTGTTTTTAGAGTTGGAGGCAGCACACAATGGACGCTGCACTGGCAAGGATGGAGTAAGGACAGATTTCTGGGGAGCAGCCATTACTATGTGCTCTCATCAGCCCTTTAGGTTAGCTGTCTGTCAGCCTGCACTTTTCTGTGCTCAGGTTTTCTTCACCTTATTTTTCTTGTGGAGGGAAGGGATTGGGAATGGAGGACAGAATAGCGTTGAAAGGTTATCCATCTGGGGCAAGCAGTGGAAGTGTTTCTTACAGCCTGCTAACAACTTAAGCTGTTGCAGCATCTGGGCAGTACTTTGCTCACTCAAGGAGAGAATGTTCTTTCATACCTTCTTTTTGTTTTCAATATCTGCTACTAGATTTGAAATCAAGAAGAAACTAAAAACAGCCAAAAAGAAAGAAAAGAAAGAGAAAAAGAAAAAGCAAGAGGAAGAGCAGGAGAAGAAAAAACTCACACAGATCCAGGAATCCCAGGTAGGAAATGAAACTGTCCTTAGTAACAAACCCTTTTCCCTTGGCAATAGGAGATAGGATGCTGTTTCCCTCTGCCCCTGATGTTTTCCCTTAGTGTCAAACAGTGTGGTAAGCAGGTCAGAATTTAGTTTGTTTATATGCTCAAGCTATCTTTTAGCCTTTCCAGCTTATTTGAAGAAGTTAACATCTTTGGCCTGCTGAGGGGTACACTGATAGCTCCTTTTAATGAAAAATGCAAAGTTGCAGCTATGTGTAGAGTTGTTGTGATACTCCTCCCGTATGAGAACAGGAAAGCAACCTTTTGCAGTTCCTGTAGCCAAACTTCTGTCATTCAGTCTGAAATGTTACATATGCCATCTTTCTTGCAAGCGAAAGTTTGAGAGAGCAGGCCAAGAACTGCTCGGCTGTTGTTTTAATTATTTTGCATGCACATACAATGGAAAGAATGCTTAGTTTCTGCTAGTTGGAATGTCAAGGAAAAAGTCAATTGTAGGAGGAGCAGAAGTAGTTCCATAGTTTTCCCACCTCAAGTAGGAAGAGGATAATAGCTGGTTTTGGGGTGAGGCATCTGTAACTGAACTGTAGTTTCAAATGGCTGAATTGGCTGTAGTTTCAAATGGTTAAGATCCCATCCTTAACTACTTCTAGAGTCTGAGCAGATAGGCTCCCAGAGTGGGATGGGATTCATCTTGCCTAACTTCAGCCATCTAAGAACTAGTTGATTCCTTATGCTTGTTGTCACCTCTGTCTTTGTGCTGGAGGAGGGCATCTCCAGCTGGCAACTCACTCCATGTTACTTTCTAGTTGAAGTAGGTGTTTAACACAGATCAAATTAGGCGAGATGAGTTTTCCCTTAGGCACATGTTAAGTGGATTGAATCTCATCTCCCTGCTCTTCTCAACTCCATATATGTATGTGTGTGTATAAGCTTATACAGTCCAAATACATGATATGTCATGTGTAGGTGCATATATATATATATATATGCATATATAAAAGGATCTTATGCAGAGTTCTTCACAGTGTCTTCCAGAAATTACTTTGACTTACTTCAGATGACTTTTTATGCTTATTGTAGAAGCTCTTTCCATGCTACCTGGTATTCCAGGCAGGCCTGTTAGAAATAGAAAATTTTAAAAGATGTATGACATCTAAAGTTTGAATCCATGTTGCCAAGTTTGCACACAACTTTGTTTTTACTTTAAATATTTTTTAATGTAACTTTTCTTTTTGCTACTGAATGAATGCAAGCGCCTTGATTTGGCCTTGCAGAAAGAGAAGCAAATGAGAAGAGTATTTATCCAGCTTTTCCTCATTACTTGTTCATTGCAGAATTCCTTCCACTTCATTTCTCTGAACTTGGTGGCAGAAATGTTGAAGTGTAAATATGTTCATTCTTTTTGATACAAAGTAGAAAAAAGTAATATACTTCAGATTAATTTCCCTCTCCTGAGCCTCTGTAAAAATGAACTTGGAAAAATTATTTTGAAATGGAGTTTGCTAGTAGTTTCTGTTTGAAGTTTTCAAAGTGTGCAAACAATCTTTGTTTTAATGCATTTCAGTGTATGGATTGCACTTGGTGTTGAGGGACTTTCTGTGCATGTTTTTAGGTCATGTCACATAACAAAGAGCGGCGATCAAAGCGGGATGAGAAGCTAGACAAGAAATCTCAGGCAATGGAGGAGCTAAAAGCAGAAAGAGAGAAAAGGAAGAACAGAACAGGTATGGAAGTCTGTTGCTATTGCTACAATTTTTGAGGCATTATTACAGGTTTCTGAAAGTGCTGCTTTTTGTTTCTAATAATTGCAACATTCTTACACCTTGGTATGAATGAATTCTGTGTCTGAGTTTTCCTTGGTCTTTTGCCTGATTTGACTGCCTAGGATATTGTTTGACTCCACTGATGCTGTCTGTATTCCTCCCCACCACCCCTCCCCAGAATGGTCTGAAAACAAAGCAAACTTTCATCACAGTCCATTAAATGGCACTTAGTAATGTTTGGATCATTATTTGAATTGGTCACTTAGATTCTGTTACTTAATCTCTGAACCTTCCAAACCATATTTATTGTACATGTGTGACCGTGTCTACATTTTTTTGTTTCTTTACTGGCACATTGTCTTGTCTGTCTTGCCACAGACTTTTAATGCAACTCTTTTTGTTATTCTGCTGGGTTTTATTGTCGTCCTCTCCAAACATGAGATTTATTTTTTTTATCCCCTTGCAAAGTAACAATGACTTGTCTAACTTAATAGTTCCATCTTGTCGTATGGGTCTGGCTGAGTCCCGTAGCTTCCCTCAGTGCTGAGCTCAGACTGGTAGCTAGAAAGGTGGTGATAACACACCAGTGTTGTGGCTACTGCCGAGCAGTGCTCCCACAGCGTCAAGGCTGTCTCCAACATTTCCCCCACCTTAACCAGTAGGCTGGGGGTGGGCAAGGTCTTGGGAGGAGACAGTTTGGGTCAGCTGTCCTGGCTGACCGAAGGGATATTCCATACTGTGTGATGTCTGCTCAGATACAAAACTTGGAGAAAGGAGGAGGAGGGCTGGGGTGGGTGGCATTTGTTATTGGTGATATTTACCTTCTGGAGCAACGACTATGCATACTGAAGCCCTGCTTCCAGGGAGGTGGCCAGACTTCACCTGCTGATGGGAAGTAGGGAATAACATCTTTTGTTTTCTTTCACTTCCACCTGCACGACCTTTGCTATTGCTTCATTGAACTGCCTTTATCTTGACCCACAAGTCGATTTTTTTTTCCCCATCTTACTTTCTGCCCCCCTGCTCTGCTGAGGAGGGAAGTGATGGAGCGGCTTGGTGGGCACCTGGTGTGCAGCCAAGGTCAACCCACCACAGTCGTTTATCCAGTTGTTATGTCTATCTTGTATTGCGATGCACAGTCAAGTTGGGAGGCTGAACATAAGCGCAACTGAGATGTTAGATGCTTTTAAATACTTTGATTTCTCTCTTTGAATATATACAGTGGGATGCTTAGCTTACTAGTGGATTTGAACATGTGGCACTTGTAGCTGTTAATTTTACACTGGATACCTGCCTTTTTTTAAAAAACAAAACAAAAAAAACCCAGTAAGGTTTCAGACCTAAAAGGAAGCTTTCATAAAATTTTCACAGCTTGCTTTTCCTTGTTCTCTCTCTTTCCCTCAGCTGAATTGCTTGCAAAAAAACAGCCATTAAAAACTAGCGAAGTGTACTCTGATGATGAAGAGGAGGAAGAGGATGATAAGTCTAGTGAGAAAAGTGATCGCTCATCCAGATCCTCATCCTCTGATGAAGAGGAAGAGTAAGTAGTAAACACTGGACTGTGATTACTTGCAAGTGTGTGTTCAAAACCAGAGATCTACTTTATGTAAATGTACTGTTTTAGAGAATTGTTTGGACACACTTGCATCGCTTGGATTTGAGTCCTTGGCTTCTATATCATGGTGCATGGGACTGATTTACCTTGGATGGGTCTGCAACTTCAGTTCTCTGCTGTTACCTTTACTCCCATTTACGCTGCTGTTTACAGGTCTGTTTAGTCCTACAGTTTAGCAGCTGCAGAACCCTGGCGTGTTAGCAGGGCAGAGGTGCATGGTGGCTTATCTTAGAGCAGCGGCTTATAAACTGCCTTGGTGTGTGAGTCTGCTTTGCAGTAGCAGGGGTAGTAACAAGTCTGGGACTTCACATTAAGCCTTTCTTATGAATGCTAAGTTCACATATCAACAGGTAACTAGTGTATGATGAATCGTTACTTTTACTGGTAATTTAACTAGTTGGCACGCATGCTGCACCTTGCTCAGGACCCCTTTTTTGGTGATTGTCTCTACTTTTTTTTTTTTATTTCTTTATTCCTTTTCACCTTTCCCAATCAGGAAAGAAGAAATTCCTCCCAAGTCCCAACCAGTGTCCTTGCCTGAAGAGCTGAACCGAGTACGGTTATCGCGACACAAGCTGGAACGTTGGTGTCATATGCCCTTCTTCGCCAAGACAGTCACTGGCTGCTTTGTCCGCATTGGCATTGGAAATCACAACAGCAAACCTGTTTATCGGGTGAGTTTAGCTCCAGCGGATTTAGTTCTTTTTATAGTGCTGTAATATAATATTTGCAGCTTAGCAGTTCCCAGGTACCTGTGAGTGATTAATATAAAAAGATTGCTTATAAGCAGAAAAGGTAATTGTTGCCAAAGAAGTGGAGGAGACTGGTTTAAAAATAAATGAATGGATGGGACCAGCTAGGTGAAGAGATACATTTAGCGAGAGAAAGGGAGCACTGACAAAGCCTGTTCTTCCAGCTTTGGTTCATGCTGTCTTGTCTCATCATTTGTATTGACCAAGTAAGGATGAGTAACATTCACTCCTTATTTCTGGGCATGTTCCCAAGTTATTGCATGGTCTCGGTTTTTGGTGTGTTGGTTTTCTTCGGAGTGTTTTGGGGTTTTTTTCCCCGAAGTGTTTCTAGTACATTAGCGTGCCTCAGAAGAGAAAGTGATTGAGAGCATAGTTTTGTTTTTCTGTTTCATTGCTGTAACTGCACAATCATAGGATGCAATAATATTCTCTAAAATTGCATTAGAAAGGTCCCTGGGAGGGGCTGCGTTTAGTGTGTGAGCAGCACTAGTGTATTTCATTTGGGACATACATTAACCCAAACCAGTGTTAATTGAAAAAGAAATAGGAAAAGTAGAAAAGTGTCCACCACTTGGTCAGGAAGGCAGAACTGGGAAGATGGAAAAACTGTATCAAGCATTGAGGTGGTATAATTTGTCAGCTCATAGGTGGTGCATGATGCAACTGATTCAGTACCTGATAATGTACACTGAAGAGTCTTGCTTTCCCTGATCTAATTAGACTTGTCAGTTAGTTAAGGCTTTTGATCTCTATGAAAAGGTTTGAATATGCTAGATTAGACTCCAGGAAAACACAAAAAAATCCAGCCCCTTGCATCCTTCCTCTTTTGTATTTTACTCTGTGATACAGGTTGCTGAAATAACTGGTGTGGTAGAGACTGCAAAGGTTTACCAGCTTGGTGGTACCCGGACAAACAAAGGACTGCAGCTGCGGTAAGATACCAAAGTCATCCTCATCGATTCATGAATCAGTGTCCTTTTCATAGCAAATAAAATGTTCTGTGTGTGGTTTGGAGATGAGAGCTAGGAAGCAGATTGGGTCTCACCCTGCCATTTAGTGGTGGAATGTTGGGATTGGATTTGTTTGTTTGGGTGTGTCTGTCTCCTGTCCCCCCCCTTCAGCGTAATGGAAGCTACAAAAAAAACTCCGGCAGAGGCCTATGATGTGCTGACATCTGAGCCATTCATTTGCGTTAGTAATTGATGATTGCTTGTGTATGCCTCTTGAGCTCTTTTTTTATCTTTTCTCCACTGTTGTTGTCATCAGGTGTTAGAGATGCGCATCATTTAAAGGCATACATGGTTGGGTCTGGCATGTGTGTTACAGCATGGTACTTTGGAGGGAAGAAGCTGAATATGTAGCATTGGATTTCTCAGTTGTTCTGATGGCCTTTATAAGGATCATGAGGTGAACGTTAAGAGTTATGATACAAAACATCCTGGTGAGATAGGATAAGATGATGTGAGCTATTTGGGAGAAATAGGAAGGTGTGTGGAGAACGCATGTGGATGCAGGTGTGGAGTAAAAAGTCTTACCTAAATCCATTGGGACATTCAGTAACTTCTTAGGCTGCCTCAGGAGGGAGCTCCATGCTTGGAGTGAAACTTACACCATGGCAACTAATCTTACTATTGGCTAGTAGTAGTATAGTAGTTAGCTGGTAGTGCCAAAGGTAGTGTTTTGCAGAAAACGTTTAGGGATTTCTGGCTTTTGACTGGTCAATGAATAGAAAACTAGCTAGGGATTGCCTCCGGCATGCTATAATTCAGTACTGGTTGAAACATGAAATCATAAGCTTTGTGTTTCTAAAGATCATGCCATCTGTCACTGAATAGGGTAGGTAAGGCTTAGGTTTGAGAGGTCTGTTTCTGTTTCCTCCTGAGCAACCGTTTCCTGCAGACTCACGGTCTAGTATTCCTTTGCATTATTACTAATAGCTGATGTAGGGTCCTGAACTGTGGCTGACCTGACTGAAGTTAGGAGTAGGTAGCATGTGAGCCATGAGATTTACCTTAAGGAGCCCAGAACCAGCCACTTGAATCAGTTTACGTCTACAGATCCAAGGTAACAGCTCTGCACCATCAGAGAGGGATGCTGATACACTTTGTTGTTGCAGGCATGGCAGTGATTCACGGGTGTTCCGTTTGGAGTTTGTCTCAAATCAGGAATTTACTGAAAGTGAGTTCATGAAGTGGAAGGAAGCGGTAAGTTTTGTCAGACTTTTAGTTTCTTAGCAGCCTTTTGCCAAGGATACTTTTAAGTAGGAGGTAACCTCTTTGTCTCTTGTGTTTAGATGTTCTCTGCTGGGATGCAGCTGCCCACACTAGATGAGATAAACAAGAAGGAAGTGTCCATCAAAGAAGCCCTCAACTACAAATTTAATGACCAGGACATTGAGGAGGTAAACAGTGTGTTGTAGTGAGGCTGTGGCAATACTTTAAGGTGACAGGTACTCATGGAGTAGAGCACTAGCTGTTGCAGAGCAAGATGATCATGGTATTTGCTTCCTAAGCAAATAAGAAGCTCATTATGAAGTTGCCTAACTGGATAGAATAGCTTGGTGATCCAGCTGTTTGGGGCTCACTCCTGCTTTACTTCATCCTTTGTGCCCTGTTACCTGCTCTTGAACTTGTGTTGCAGAACCCTGAACTCCTAACTAGAGTAGGGCAACTTAGTTCTCAAGTTCTGAAAAGCTGACAGCATCATGATAGATGCATTTCTTAGTTTCTGCAGTTTAATACTTGCTTAATACTGACCAAATGTGATTAGCATCAGATTTTTTGTAGGTTTTAAGTGAGGGGAATGGAGCTGTAACTCGTTACCAAGTCACAAATTTAAAAATGCAGCAGAGAGAAAAAGCATGAGTAAAATTCTGTGGCACTAAGTACGTTTCTTAGGTGATACCAGTCTGTTGCTTTTAGTGACCCAAGTATTGAAACAGATACCTCATGTTTGCATATTCTTGCTGCTTCTTCTGCATCTTACAGATTGTGAAAGAGAAGGAAAGGTTCAGAAAAGCACCTCCAAATTATGCTATGAAGAAAACTCAGCTGTTAAAGGAGAAGGTGAGAGATGAGATGATGCCTGCAAGCTTAATGCAGTCTTTGATTTTGAAGAACTGGAGCTCATCTGGATTTTGGCCGTAGTCAGCAGTAAGCTCGACTTTATACAGCTAAAAAGGTGGATCTCAAGGTTTATCGCTGGGTTCAGAACGCTTAGAACCCAGTTAAAGCTATTGCATTCTTTTTCTAAGGCAATTGCCAACAATTATAGCTGTCCCTTAAACAAGGCCTGAAGCTGTTCTGCTTTAGGAACTGATTTTCTTTTTTCTTTTTCTCCTCTTCTTCCAAAGTACTGCATAACAACATTTGAAAGTTGATTTCCTATAGTTCTTAAAATAGTAAAAATAAGTTGTGTTAAATTGTCTTTTACTCAGGCTTGACAGAATTGTCACTCTGTGACCAGTAATTGATATTGAAAAGAATACGCTGCCAAAAGGTTTACTTGCCATTGAACTGTTTTACGTGTAGGCATCTTGGAAGGAACAGGCCTAACAGTGGTGAGAAGCCAAAGTCACGAAACAGAGTCTTAAGTATCTCTGAAGATAAAGATAGACAGAACACATGTTGTTTGTTTTTAATTGTGCAGTCCTCTTGCAAGGCATTCTTGCTTCAGTACTGCGCGCGCGATGAAGACGCGCGGTTGGTTTTCCCTTGCAGAAGGGTGCAATTGCTCTTTAGTGCCACCAGGTGGCACAATAAGCTTCTGGTGGCTGGTAGGGGACTCCCGACTCCTTGGAGTAAGTGGCAGCTGGCAGTTGCAGAAATAATCGTTCTTTTCCTGAGCTGGTAAATAGAGATGTTACATTTTAATCAAGCCTGTAACTTAAAATCATCTGACTGACTTTTTCTCTTCATGC
This sequence comes from Falco naumanni, assembly GCF_017639655.2. Lineage (NCBI taxonomy): Eukaryota > Metazoa > Chordata > Aves > Falconiformes > Falconidae > Falco > Falco naumanni. The sequence continues at coordinate 71,684,811 of NC_054060.1, forward strand.
TGGGAGTACTGTTCCTACCTCTTCCTTAGTTTAAGGGGTTTCAAAGGTTTTCAGAGTTCTTTGGTGTAAGAAGTCCCATTTTGCCTTAAGCTGTAAGGAGAGTTTAGCTCTTTGTATTCTTACAATGCGGGGCAGAACATTTGCAACTGGAATAGTGTTAGCTGGCTGATTCATGGGTCTGTCCATTGTTTCTCTGACTAGCTCTGTGGTAGAGTAGTGCCTAATGAGTTATTGTTTGGTTGAAGGCTATGGCTGAGGACTTGGGGGACCAAGATAAGGCCAAACAGATTCAAGATCAGCTTAATGAACTTGAAGAGAGAGCAGAGGCCCTGGATCGTCAACGAACAAAAAATATTTCTGCAATCAGGTGAGAAACAGATATTGGGAATGTTCTTTCTTAAATAGTATCAATCAAAATATACAGAGAAAAGAAACTAATGCAGTAATGAATCAACTGCAAGATTTGTCTTTTCTTTCCGGTATGATATATTAATGAAATTTGTATTGTGATGGCTCTAGTAGTGTTTGTCTATCTTCACTTCCTTGTATCTGTCATTCAATTAAAACCGTCAAAAATGTAAATTCTCTTCCATGTACCCCAGGTAGCAGTTGTGTTGCGATAAAAATAATTTATGATCAGGATGAAGCTGTCAGGTGTTTTATTGTGCAGGGATTGATAAATGACAGTCACATTATTTTTCTTTACCCTACCCTCCTTTTTTCTTTCTGCAGTTACATCAACCAGAGAAACAGAGAGTGGAATATCGTTGAGTCTGAGAAGGCTCTTGTGGTAAATAGTGCTGAATTAATACTTCTGTGCAAGTAGAGATGAAATGATGCAAAGGGGGATAATTGCATAGTGAAGTTACTAAATTTTTTTAATGATCTGTGATATTTTTCATATAGACAAATGACATGACTTGAAAGCAGATCACTTTATCCTTTTGATAACTCTGTTATCAGCGAATTACTGACTGTAGTAGTCATGTAGTGCATTTTGTATGGGAAAGAAATCAGAAAGGAGACTTCAGAGAATAAAATAAAATATTAAAGGAAATATTCAATTTTCTGCATTGACGCTTCTGTTAAGGAAAAGTTAAGCTTGTTAACAAATGGTTAAGCCTTAACTGTCCCAGGAGTTGCACACCTATTTTCTGTGTTTTGCCCTGTGAACCACAGGGCTGTGGTTGTGTCACAGTCTTTCTAATCTGTAATGCTGTTGCTAGCTTTCCTCTGATCTTGATATGATATACAGCTGATGAGTGCCAGCTATATATATAGTGCCCAGGCATGGGTGGGGTGCTGTGGGAGGATTTACAAGGGGACAGGTAGTGAACTCTGCAAAACCATGTGCTTTTTCTTCTTCAGGCTGAAAGTCACAGCATGAAAAACCAACAAATGGACCCCTTTACTAGGCGGCAGTGCAAGCCCACAATAGTGTCTAATGTGAGTGTAATACTTATGTTTCTCTGCAAATTGCCTCAATTGAACTTAAACCAGTGCAATGCAGCAAGTAGGAAGGAGAATGTTGTTTGTATTCATTCCCATCTGTGCCATATGCTATTAACGCTCCAGATGCTAGAGTGAGATAATAATTGAGTGAGATCCTGGTCTGACTATCCCAAAAGAAGGAAAAAGTGGAAAAAAAAAATATACACACATTTTTTTAATGCAAAGTGTGAAGGACATAAGTGATGTGGGTATGTACATGGTGAAGCAACTGTGGTTTAGACTTCAGTAGTGAGTTTTTCTATGTAGAGTTACTCAGATTTAGTTAGTGCTGGGAAGACAGTTTGCTTTAAGTGTGATTTTTGCTTCTAATTAGTTGAAACTTTCCTGAAAGATCTGTGAAGTAGAGAGGAGCCCAAACTTTTGGGGCCTGTGATGGATAAAGTAGTTCAAACTTTAAACAAAAGTTTAAAGAAGTCACAAATTTCCCTGTGATACTATGCAAAACTGCAGTCTCTAGCTATATAAATGATGGATAGCAAGGTGATCAGCTCCAACATCTAAGTCATCTGGCTTTGTTGAGGCCTGTTGTGGAACAGGATAACATTCTGGTATCAGTACTTAAAAAAAAAAAAAAAAAAAAAAAAAAAGACTGGTCAGGTTGGCTCTCATCAGTCTCCACAAACAGGCAAGGGAATAGAAAAGGACTTTTATTGCAGGGTTTGAATGAAATAATTATTTTATTAGGAAAAAACGATAACTGAGTAGCCTTATTATAATAGATAACTATTATGTAAAGAAAACAGTTTTCTAAAGATTTCTTCTCTCTAGTAGTGTTTCAGCCAGAACTGTAAGCTGAAAGCAAATACATTCAATGGTAGTGTGGACTAGTCATGGGAGCAAACAATATCAACAGCAAATGTGTTTCTCATTTTCTTAAAGAAAGACTTTCTGAAGGCTAACTTTGAGTTTGTTACCTGTGTAATGCATCTGACAGTATCAGGATGATTTCCGTTGTCTCTGAAATCCTGAAGGCTGGGCTAACTGATCTACAGCCTCCTATGGTTTTAGATTCATGGATATGAGTGCCGTTTTAACAAAATAACAGTATAGTTTTTGCCGATTTAAGTACAGTGACTTTTTCTTCCTTTCCTTCCCCCCCTGCCTCATTCCCTTTGCAGTCTAGAGATCCTGCTGTCCAAGCTGCCATTCTTGCCCAGCTAAATGCAAAATACGGGTCTGGTGTATTACCAGATGCTCCAAAGGACATGAGTAAGGCAAGTTTCCATTTCTGTCTCTGTTACGTTCCTCCAACTGTCACCATTTTGCTCTAGAAGCTTATGACTAATAGTAGATGTACATGCTTCAGTTCTAGAAATAGGTATCCTGTAGAGCATTATCATAGAAAAGAAACAGCTTTTTCTTTCTTGGGGAAAGAAAATAAAGTTTCTCTAGCAGTATGAAAGTAAACTAAGTATGTTTGGGACAGAAGTGGGGGAAAAAGCTGCTGCTTTTTTTTAATCTCTGTTTGTTTGGACAGATAAGGGTTGAAGACTTACCTGTAGTTTTTATTTCAGGGTCAAGGGAAGGATAAAGATGTGAACTCTAAATCAGCCAGTGACCTCTCAGAAGATCTTTTCAAAGTGCATGACTTTGATGTAAAGATTGATCTTCAGGTTCCCAGTTCAGGTGGGTGTTCTAGCTGAGTTTGGGGATGCGGTTGTCCAGCTCATTATGGTAGAGCTCACTTCTTCCAGAATAATTCTTTCAAAATCATTGGTGGGCTTTGGAAAATGGAAGAAAGGACTCTGTGTTTGTCATCTTGGCAATTATCTTGAACTGAGGAGGTGGGGATGTGTGCCAATGACATCCATTGAGAAAACGGGAACAACTGTATTGTGTTAGACTGAAGGCCTGTATGTCACCATATCCTTTCTCCAGATGCCTAGGGAGAAAAGGACGTAATGAGCATTTTCTGACCTACTCTTCCAATCTACAGTATCGATGACTTGCATAATCTTTGGGGAACAGATGGGAGCATTGCATTTAATAAGCCTTGATATCTGTCTGCCTTGATATTTACTTCATTAATTTGTCTAATCACTTTTGAGAACAGATACACTTTAGGTGCCTGTCATGTCCTGTTCCATAATCTGTGTACATGCTATGTGGATAAAGTATTTTTATTTGATTTTGAACCTGCTGCTTTACAAAGTTGTTGTTCCTGAACTGGTATTGCAGATTGTATTTTAGCAAAATTTTAGGGGAACCAAAACACTGGTCAGGAAGTGAAGGTATAGACACAAACTTGCTGACCTTCCTCTTTGTGATCTTGACTTTTTGAGAGCCTGAGATGTGTGGCAAGAACAGTTTAGTGTCACAGTCATTTAGGTTGGAAGACCCTTGAGTCCAACCGTTAACACTGCCAAGTCCACCACTAAACCGTGTCCCTAAGTGCCTTTTAAGTGCCTCCAGGGCTGGTGAATCAACCCCTTCTCTGGGCAGCCTGTTCCAATGCTTGGCAGACCTTTTGGTGAAGAAATTTTTCCTACTATCAGATCTAAACCTCCCCTGGCACAACTTGAGGCAGTTTCCTCTCGTCCTATCAAGCTGTTTTGCAGTGGAGGGGAAAGCGTGGGAATATACCAATGCAATTTGACTCACGAGCCTTCTTATTTTTTGCATTACTGGAAGAATATGAGCTGAAGTTCTTGGAGGTCAACAGCTTAGGAAGTGCCATCGGAACACACAAAGACTTAAAAGTTTGTCAAGAAGGGAAAGTAGGAGAGGTTGCCTTTCCAAACTAGGTCAAGGTGGGGACTCTGGATGTAGGAATACGGAATGAGTTAGGATGCCAAGAATAGGAGACTTGCAGAGACAGATGGTTATGTACTTTAGAGAGTCAGCAAGCGGGTGGGGGTTAGGCACTGAAGGACACTGAAAACCAGGAAGGGTACTGAAAAAGAGAAGGATGAGACACACACAATGTAGGCAGAAGTTTAAGTATGACTGGTTTGGTTTTTTTCCCTTAGATACCGTTTTGGCATCTTCCTTTGTGCAGTCCCCTTTCTTAGCAACGATCCTGGGGACTGACTAAAATGTTGTTTTAGATGTGGATAGGAAGTTGACTTCTGTCCACTTATTATCTGTCCCCTTGTGCTTGCTATTCTCATGGGACAATGTTTTATCAAAGATCCTGGAACTGAGCCTGAAGGCTCTGTTTGTATTGTGATTTCAGTGTGCTATAGAGTAGTTTTCTTAAGAAGAAATGAAAGTTTGCTTATCAGCAGGAAGCTGAACTGACAAACAATCAAAAAGTGCATATGCTTTGTCTATGAAGATAAGCTGTATTATTAACTGACGGTCTAACCTGATTTATACTAGAGAAGCCAAACGCAATTTTGTGGTGAAGATGTCCACAAAAACAGCGAGTGGAAATCTGTAGTTTTCATGTATTTACGTCCTCACTCTTTTCTTATCCCCAACAGAATCTAAGGCACTGGCCATCACCTCCAAGGCTCCACCAGCAAAGGACGGTGCCCCTCGGCGGTCGTTGAACTTGGAAGACTACAAAAAGAGGCGGGGGCTTATTTGAGCACGCCCACTCTGCTGCTTCTGATCCTGCATGCTCCATGACGATGTCCTACCTTTTTTCTTCCTCCCTTTTCAGTTCTCCCTTCTGGGTTGGAGCAGCAATGGAGCTGGGAAGAGACTCTTTAAAACTGCCAGTCATCTGTAACATAAACCATTCAACTATTTACTGTATAGACCTCCCTTCTTGCCCTTTCCTCCTGCCCCCCTCACAAATGTGGATCTGTGCTATTTGGGGTTTTCCCATTTCTTTTAGTTTGAGTTTTGTTTTTATTTTGTTGATGCAGCTCGTTGGTCCACTCTGTGTTCAGTATTAGCCTGAGGTCTGGATTTCCATAGGAGTCTCTTGGTGGTTGCAGAATCAGCACTTGGTGATCTCCCCTTACGTACCACCACAGGCACGGTGAATAAACATTGGCGCAAGACCTTTGTGGCTGGAAGGTCGTCTGCACTTTCTTCCTCTTCTTCTTCCTCCTCCTTCATCCTAGCTTTGGAGAAGGGAATCTTCAAAAACTGGCTTAGGTTCAAAGTGTAAATTTTTTTGGGAGGGTTGTGTGACTTTTTTTCAGGTGTTTTTTATCATTTTTAAGCTGCAGTACTATTTGTATCCGTCTGTCACAGTTCTTTACGGCTGTTTTGAATTTCTACCAGCTGTACTTGAGCATCTGAAATTGCAAGAAACAAACTCATTAAATGTGATTCTTCTTACTAAAACGGCTTGGCTGATATAGCTGTTTAACTTCACGTTCCCTTTTTTACTTAAGCTTAACTGATGAAAGAGAGGTACACAGCTCTTGATGTGGGACTTGTCATCTGTAGCACACCTGGAGTCCAGCTATAACTGTATGGAGTAGATTTTTCTGGGATGGCGGTGGGGTGCTCGTTGGCTGGGCTTTAATTCTTTCTCCAAGCCTCCAGTGTTACGTATTTGTTCAGTCATCGTGTCTTCGCTGGGCTCCAGCTCACTTTGTTTTTTGCTTTGTGAATGATTTAAACGGGGCTTCTATAAACAAACAAAAAAAAATTAAAAAAAAAAAATCACTTTGTGTGGAAGGGGAAGGATATAGTAAGGACACAGTAGAAAGGTCAGTGGGCAATGTATGAGAGGTAGCTGATGCACATTTTTCATATATAAACTAGTGCAAGTGGAGTGCAACACTAGCACGAGAATTGTATGGCTTTATGGAATATTTGACTGGACACAAGGTGACAGCTAAATTATCACTCAGGTGTAAAAAAAAAATAATAAAAAAAAAAATCAAAGTGTAAATATAAGTGACATTTAACAAAGAACTTTTCCAAACAAGATACAACTGAACATGTGGAGCTAAGAACTAAATTAAAAGAGAATTAGAAGTCTAAAAGATTAGAGGCCCTCGTTCAGGTAAGCGTGCAAGCACGTGTTTGTTCCTACTCAGGCCAGTACGTACATAATAACTTAAGCACTGAACTGGATAGGAATGTTTCTGGGGGACCCTGAAGAGGGAAAATGCTGATGCTCTTCTTGTGTCAGAGCATTACTGTTTTTCTGAAATCATACACTGGTTACGTTTAAACCTGTGTTTGATACTTTCTTGTTGGATTCTTAATGAAACTTTAATCTAGTTCTTATTTAACTTTCTCTTCCTTTTTTTAACAGTAGCTTTAAAGAAACATCATGTAATTGTGTGCAGATTGATCCTATGAACTGTGTATAAAAAAAAAAAAATCAACCTATGAAGCAGCTTGTATTACCGTGTAAACAAATAATTAGAAATCCTTCAATACTTATTTACTGAATATTCCATAGTTCTGGGACACGTGGATTATTCTGTAAATATGTAATCATAGACTGCTTTATTTGATGGCCTATTTTAGCAGCTTCTCTGGAGCTGTAGTAGGCTCTCGCATATACGTACTTTTTTAAGAGTGGATTTATAGAATCTACCATGATAACTTCATAGGAGACATCGTGATTCACTGTGTAGATATGCATTTGATATGATTTTGGTTTTTTCAACAGCTTCAATGATGCTACAGATTTGTAATAAAAAAATTCAAAACTTATTTTGCAATAGCCAGTTTTCAAAATAATCGCTCTCCAATGCTTTGCAGAAATACTTTGCCAAATCAAGCAATTCAGGAACTGATTTTTCCACAGAAATGCCTCAGAGCTCTGAGACACAATGACAAGCGGTCTCTAAACGTAAAGGTAATTCAGATCCAGTATTTTTAATAAGCTTGCCCTCGATGTGTTGGTTTTAGGTAACACAAGGATAATCTATACTACAGCCAAAATGTTGATGAGACCCTTACAGTGTTGCACGTAACTTTTGATGGAGATAACCAAAACAGGAGACGCGGTGAGTTTAGAGTGCAGATCCGAATGCTGGACTATGGCGTAGTTATCTGCACCTATGAAACTGCCACTTGCCCTCTCACAGTCTCTGGATTCTGCTGAAATACTGGGTTTGAGAGGCAACAGTCAGTAAATTATCATGCAAACCTCTTAACTTTGAGAACAACACATCAGGAAAGTTCTCTTGAATAGTTACAGAACTGTGTATGAAAGCTGTAATCTTTTTTTTCTTTTAAGTGCATGTGAAGGTGAGTGACTACACCTCCCACTCGTTAGAGCGGGAGAGACTTGTTTGCTTTGTTTCATTGGTGTCCTAGCATAGTTCATCACAATTGTACAGACCTCTATAAATAAACTTGGTTTGTTGGTTTAATAAGGTTGATTGTTTATGCCTTGATCTGAGGTGCTAAGGGTTTCCTGTCTGGATGTTGTTTTTCTAGAAACTGACACTTCATTTATCAGTCTGGATGATTTTAATGAAAATACTAATACTGTAAAATAACTAATGAAAAATAAGCCCCCTGTTTTGCAAGGGTGGCTGTTGACTCCTGGGTCGCGCTCTAACAATTGGAGTTGTTCCTTATCACTAGAATTAAGTGGAGCTGCTTGGAAGGTCAGTTTACTTGCACCTCTGCTGCATCTCATGAAAAAACGGACTTGGCTCATCTTGTAGAAATCCAGGCTGCTTTTGTAATCAAAGATGCTAAAGCATGTAGCTGAACTTAGGGAAGCTGCAACACTCATCTCAGGGGGTGCTTGGAGGGAGGGTGAGACACAACAGGCATGACTTGGAACAGGACAAGTTCTGCCAAGATGTAAGAGAAAAAAATTTCACCCTTGGGACTAGGTTGCCCAGAGAGATCGTTCTGTCTCTGTTTTGGAGGTTTTCAAGAGAAGGCTGGATTAACCCATGAGTAACATGATCCAACCTTGTAGCTTACCCAGCTTTGAGCAGGAGGGTGGACCGGAGACCTCGCTGAGCTCCCCTCTGACCTGTTACCCTGTGAGTCTGTAAGTAAGCTCATACTGCTTTTTCCAGTTCTGTCCGTCTGCCCTGCACGTGCTGCCCCGTCCCCCTTCCTACAGGCATCGCACAGAATTTGCCTCAGCCGTGGTGGCTCACCAGGAGCAGGGCAGTGTTTCCCAGCACACGCATCCTTTCTGGGACCTTTCTGGGACCGCGCGTGTGTGCCTCTGTGGAGTTCATGCTTGGGCTGTCTGGGAAACAGAATTGTCTCTGTAGGTGTATCACTGAACAGCCTGGGAGGCTCAGCCTGTTACTCTGTGAAGAGCTGTAACTGAGATTTGATTAACAAAGTGTTCCTTTGGTGTGCTTCAAACAAGAGGTTTCTACCTCCTTAGGAGCTTTTTTAAAAAGCATATGCTTTTAAGCTGCTGTGCAAGGTCACAGATTTTCAAGGAATCTTTAGGATGAAAGGTCTGGAGGTTGGGTTGGCAGTCTTTACTGGCTTTGGGAAGGATAGTCAGCCAAAGGAAGAGTTGTGCCTCAAAGGAAAAGGAATGAACTAGTTGTGAAGAACTTGCTTCACAGTTGGTTCATTCCTAGCAGAAGGTGGAAGCAGAAAAGTTGAGAACTATAAATGAGAGTCTGCACAAATGCTGCACGGGTTATATATGCCAGGGAATGAAAAGGCACATAGCTGTCATCTCCAGTTTGGGATTTGGTGTCTTTGTTCCCCCCCATCTTAACTAGAAGATACTAGACCATGTTAAGCTTGGAATTTTGGGGGAAATAAGTGCTGTAAGTTTGATACTTAAACTACTGATCCATACGCAGTCTTGCTTCCTTCAGCAAAGTAACTCGGTTTTAGGGGGAGATGCTTAAGTAGCTGAATAAATGGGTGAATTTTCTTTTTTTTTTTCTTCTTTTAGCTGGAATGGTTAAGCACTCAGTGGTTCTACCTTACCACCGTCATCAGCTGCTTGAGGTTTTAGGCCCCCCCCCAAATGCTCAGTGGCAGAAGGAATATCATATGAACGATTTCTTCAGTTTTGTACTGTGTGGAGTTACCTGGGTCAAAAAAAAAAAAAAAAAAAAAGCTTTATTTTTTGCTTTGTCAGTTGGACTGCAGGGGTAGCAAGCACGAAGGGAGCTGTGGTGGTAACATCTCAAACTCTTCTAGCCGTTTGGAAATCCACCTGTTAGATACTCCCTTGGGGTTTTTTATGCCTTGACACCTATCTAGATGTTGGCTCCTGTGGGCCAGCTGTGTCAGGGCATAACAGGCAGGTGTTCCTCGTGTGCTAGTCTTCAGACACTTGACTGTTTTTCTTTAGCATTCCTCTTTCTACTGAGAAGAAGCAGTATTCAGCTAAGTGTATGCATAGTTACAGAAAATAAATAAAGCAGGAGCTTCCCTGGAATAGCTAATACACTGCAATCACCTGTGAGGTGGGGAGGGTGAGTATCGATAGTACTTACGATGGTGTATCTGGCATTTCGTGTTAGACGGCGTGTAGAATGCTGCGTCCAGTTTGTGGGTTCCCCAGTTCAAGGAAGATTGCAACAGCTGGAGTGAGCTTAGTGGAGGGCCACCACGATGGCCAGGGCCTGGAGCTTGTTCGAGTGGAAGATGGTGGTGACGTGACACCGTAACACCGTCTCTGTTGTTAGCAGCAGGCCGCAAGCTAAGTACTGAGTCTGCACGGCCTCGGGGCTGAGGTTGGTCAGGCTTCCCTTTCTGGACTCTTCCTGACCTGCCTGTAGCTTTGCTTTACTAAGCTTTGCTGTAACAGCGATTTTTTTCTAACTGGTCAGGTGTCTATGGCTCATGTGTTTTACCTTTGTGTGGCATAACTGTAGTCTCATGTATGCGAGAGCAATAAGCAGCTAATTTAGGTAGAATGAGATACTTATGACCAAAACGCTGGTGTGGTGGAGGAAAATGCAGGCATGGTATGATAGCAGAGAGCTTTAGAACAGAAGAACAAAGGATGTAGCATAGAGAAGAACTACTGACAAATGTTGGGGCACACACGTGGGACTGGAGACAGGCTTAAAAACCTTCAAGTGGTTACTCACCAGTGCTTAAGTATGGGCTTGGTTGGTTGGAGTATTTTTTGTTGTTGGATTGGGGGACAGATGGGACGGATGATTTGTTTTGTCTTTTTTTTTAAAAAAAAAAAGACAGAATCAGAACTGGACAATACTGTGTTTAGGGAGTAACAGAACAAAGAAATGGTATCTAATATATGTGAAGGGCACCATATATGATAAATTCAGATGTAGCATGGAGCTGTAGACAAACAAGGAAAGAGAAAGGTGTGAAAGCACGTTAGCAAACATAAAAAGAACCCAAGTGGATCCTAGAGGGAGGAGGAAGACAGCGGCACCGTACCCCTCCCAACAAAGGAGTCCAGGAGCTGGCAGCTACGTGTTATCCTTCTCACCAGCCTGGAGCTATTGACTCGGACTCAGAGGGGCAACAGGAGGATGAACATAGCCCCTAGAAAAGGGACAGAAACAGAGGAAGGTGTGTTGCAATTTTAACTCTATTACTGCAACTACTTTATAGAAGTACTCTAACTGCATTATTACTCTTTCTTTTTATGTAATAGAGCTAGGCTAATAGCAATCCTTGATTTGGGTTAACATTTCCATATGCTAACAGTAAATTCTTAGCTTCATTTATATACATTATGCTTCCTCTTTGACCATAGACGAGATCTTCAGTGTCACAGAAGGGACAGCTTCAGGAGGAGCTAACAAAGCCTTGCCAGTAAATATGGAGAAGTTATCAGGGAAGTAATCTGCTTTTTGAAATTGTGTGTGGTGGGAGAGTGAAAAACAACAGCATAATTTGAAACTGGAGGTTCTGGTTAAAGGTAATGAAACCCCTCGTGAGGACAGTGAGTCAGTGAACAGGCTGCCCGAAGGGGTTGTGCAGGTTGTTATCCCTGGGAGGTTTTCAACTGGGTAAAGCCCTGAGCAACATGGCCTTGGGGCTGACCCTGCTGGGTGCAGGAGGTTAATCTTGGGAACCTCCTGAGGTCCCTTTCAAGCAAAATTCTACTATGAATGATCCTATTTACAGTAAATTCTAAGTGAAACCCAAGTTTACTTCACTATAACTTCCTGCTCCATAGTCAAGCTGCTGTTTTAAAACAACTGATTGGAGTTACCCAGGTTGCCAAACGCAGCATGTAGCTATTTGCAAATGAGGATTATAGGGTATTGATTTAGTTACAATCTGGCTTCTCTAAATACACAGACCATGCAAAAGTTCTGTAATTTATGCCTTTCAATTGAACGGAAAATGTAAAGAGCAGTTCTGCTACTGTAGCCCACTGCTGGGGGAGACAGCGACTCTCTTTTGGGAAGAACCTGGAATTTAACAGCTGGCTCTTCCTAAATTCTCAGCATCCTGCATTCCAGTAAGCTGTGGGTGATAAAGCGTGTTTTCTGTAGGGCAAGTAATTTGAGTGAGATTAGGTTGGGTAGAACACATTTGGGGTAGAATGTATTCTTTGCACTCAGTCTTCAGCATTGAAACGTGAGAGGAATTGTTTGAATTGGAAAAGTACTGTTTTCTCTTTACAATTGCTGGCACTTAGTGTTGAAGAGTGAGCCGAATGTTTTAATAGACTTACTACCCTTACGCAGTATGAAGGAAGGCAGTGTAATCCCGTTTCCTGAAGAATAATAGTTAAGGAGGTGTTTTCTTTGTGATTTTCTTTTCTCAATATGAAGCTTAAAAAAAATAAAAATTAAAAGTTGATTGACTTGCCTTAGTATTTTGATCCTGGTAATAGCTGATGTCTTTCTAATTCCTGAAAGCTAGTTGCAGACTCTCTGCTCTACTAAAACTATTTGTATGACATTCTGAGCTTCTGTCTTTCCACACGTTTGTAATCCCCTGACAAGAGAAGAAACACTGAGCCCTAATTGGGTGGCAAAGTGTCATCAGAGTCTGGAAAATACTGACCCTCTGGTCCATGAACTATGCAAAGTTCAAGACATAATACGTGCTGCTTTTGGATAGCTACCCTTCCAGTGAACCACGTTATTTTCACCCATGTTGTAGAAAACCATCATGCAGTAAGTAATTTTCTGAAATTAGTTTTAAGGAGTGTTAAAGTTTTGAAATAGGTTAATTGGGAAATTGGTGGTTACTCATACAAATGCTTGCAAGCAGCATCCCTGACTTAATTGCATCTGCGTAAAGTATCATGGATCCTGCACAGGTTTGTTTGGTTTTAGTAAAGAATTTAGTATAGAATTTTCCTATATGAAAGCTGTGGGTTTTTTTGAGTACTGTTCTGGAGAAATTGCAGTAGTTCAGTGCAGAAACCTGGGTTCACAACTCGTGAACCCATGAAAAATACTCGCTGGAAGTCTCAAGTTAATGTCCGTCCCAGATCTCATGTTAATTCTCAAGTAAAAATCCTGGTTTTCCTTAGGCTTGCTGGGGCAGGTTTTTTGTTTGTTAGTAAACCTCTGCTAGCTTGTTCTGCAGAAAATACAAGAGCGGATGGGGTAATAAATTACCCTGCAGATGAGTAACTTCGTCAAGTTGTTAAAGCCCATTTTAGACAAGAATCATAAATACAGCTCAGTGCTAAATAACATACATGGAAGCAAAGAACAGAGATTATTTTCTGGCACAAGTTTATATACATACAATGACCAAAATACATCAGGTCTTCAGGGAGTTTGCATTTGTGATTCAGCGGGTTGGAGGAAGGCGCTGTACTGGTCAGAAGCTGGAATGATCTGCCTTCGTAAGCAGCATGAACAAGATCACTATGCCTTGTTTCACTGTGCCTGCTTCAGGGAAGAAATTCAAACACTTAAGAGTGAGGAGGGGGAAATCTCGAGAGCTGTAAAATGAGCCACTAAACTGAACAGATAAAATTTCATCTGAAATCCATGATGATTGTGACTTTGTGCTTTATGAAAGCACCGTTCTCCAAGCATTTGTTTGCTCTCCTTCACGGCTACAGACGAATGTGCAACTGCCAGCTACCCCACCTGGGGCACAGGGGTATTTGCTTTGAGTGCCACGGTGTGAATGGCATCTCCTTCGTTCCTTCTGTCGTTCTTCCTGGTGGCACCTCTGCCAACAGGTGACTTGCTTCCAGTATTTTTCAAGGTGCAATTGCTCTGTAGAAGATCAGCTGCTAAAACCAGCTGTGCGGCTGTCAGGTTTTAGGCTGTTTACTGGAAGCAGTAGCGAGAGGTACGAGCTGATGTGAGGAAGCAGCCTGAATGCCAGCGGCTTGGCAGCTGGCATGGGGACAGTTCTAGTGAAGCCTCTGCTGCTTACCTGTACCAGGTATTTCTCATCTTATTCAAGCAACAACTGACTTGTTTAAATGATGGATGGTATGGCAATTAGAACATTATTGCTTGTACCCCAAATGAGTTTTAGAAGATTACCACGGAAAATTACATCCTCTCCCAAGAGTGCCCCTATTTGCGGTGTTTTTTTCTGGCTGCAGATGGCACAAGTACAAGCTCAACAGTTGGTTTAATATTGTAGGCTTCCTTGATTTGGAAAAAACCCTGATCTATGTGACTGGAAAAGCATATTGTATACAGCACAAACACTAAAAAGAAAAAAAAAAAGACAAATTTTTGTTTCATACGTTGTTCTTGAAGGCTTACTAGTCATGAAAAACAGAGTAGCTGGCCTCTGTGTGATGAAGCTCTCCCTTTGGAAGTATTATAATGGACTATGGGGGCAAACTGTTTTTCTGCTATTAAAGTAAACTTGACTGTTTAAATAAATGCTGTCCTCATCTGAAAAAGAGTAGATGAATTTTACATACAAAGCAGTCATTTTGCATTTTGAATCGGGATTGGTTATTACTTGATTTTTATTTCCATTACAAACTTCCACAATATTTTCTCAAATGATCAAAGAGAGGAGACTGAAGATAGCAAGGTGTGATGGCACGAACCAAAATTAAAAGTAAGCCGAGAACAATTTTAGCATTCTGTAAAATTGGTTTTTAGCTCTGCTTCTAGTAAAGGATCTGCGGTGAAGCATTCTGCAGTTTGGCTTAGCAAACAAAGTCTGGGGGTGGGAATGAACTATTGTAACTGTGTGGGATATATGGGATATTAACAAAAACTTTCACCTTAAATTAAAATCCCTTTACTGCTTAGCACTGAAGAGTGTTTAATATTACAGCATTAATGTTACAGAATTTACTTCTGGGTTTCCTGTCACTGTTGCCTGGTTCAGCTAGCATGATCTGTTCACAGCAGCTCGTACCCTTCCAGAGGCAGATAAGAGTATGGGGTGGGGAAAATTATGTTTATAAATTGTATCTTGAAACACTTTAGGGATGACTGCCCAGAAGCCTGAAAACATACAGTCCGAGATACTATATCATGGTCTATTTAGCCTCTGTTGCAGCAGATGGGAAGACTCTGTGGGAGGCAGTGGGAATTGGGTAGAGTCCTCATGAGGAATATTTTCACTCACAGGTGACCTGAATTGAAAGTCACAGGGCAGGACTGTTCCCTTGGTGATTATTTTGTGTTATTTCCTGAAAGCTAAGACTGAGATCTTTGTAGACTGCCACACGCTGAAGTTCTGAGTGCTGGGCAGAGGCAGCCTGGCCTAATTCTTTGGTCTTGCTCTCTTAAAGAAGTGGTGCGTAATGGGATCCACTGTAATCTGCCATGGAGTGAGTCACCACTCGTGACAACTTTATTGATGCCTGGTTACTAAGCATAAGTTATGACTATAAAATTAGAGAGCATTTAAATTCTAAAGGGTGCTTATTGCCCCTTTGTTTTTCTGTGTTCCTGCTCATTAACTTCCACCTTGAAATAAATTCTTCATCGCACCTTGCGTATTTATATGGTATGTTAATTCCCTTTGCTGCAGTCTCTTTTCAAAGGGAACAATGATGCTAACTTGGAAGTAGAAACCAAGTCCCTTTCATTCATAAGAGATTTTAAGACAACCCATTTCTGGGACTGTCTTTACACATATTAAGTCTCAACTAACACTGTTCTTCAAAGTACCTGGCTATTTTTGGCCTGACTTCTTGGGGATGGTAGCAGATGGCCATAGCAGAACAACAGATGTTTTTTCAGGTGTTAAAATAGCGCTGGGCTGAAGTGGGAGTTTGTCAGGAATGTAACTAGATATCAAATGTGATCTGGGCCTCAGCTTTGAAAGGAAAGGCAGGCTGAGTGGGCTGTCAGAGGACAGGGTGAGTGGTCCGTGCTACATGAAAGCATTTCTAGCTCTGGCTGAGTGGGCTGTTCAGGCGTGGAAGGTGAAGTGTGGGGTTTAAGCCCGACCGCTCTGGTGCGCTTACTCACTTGGGCTCTGTGCTTCGGCACGGTGGCAACAACAGAAACCAGGGAGGAGGCACAGCAGTGTTCCACAAACAGCCTTTCCCACTGTCCCCTCCTGCATTCTTCCTCTGCGATGGGGGGCTGTGGGGCTCGGGCAAAGCAAGGTCTGGGGTGCTGGGATGGAGTAAAGGGATCTGGTGTTGCTGAGGCTGCGGTGCCCGGGGGACAAGGAGAATGAGAGGCAGCGCCTCAGAGGCTGACCCATACAAACCTGGGAACTGTTCTTCTGAAGCAGGGCCTGGATCCACCTGCTCCTCTGGTGATCCCTGGACTTGTTTTCCCAACCCCCTGAGCTCAGGAGAGCGAGGCAGCAATGTTGCTACTGAGCACGCTGAACAACTCCCCCAGCTCAGCGGCGTCTCGTAAGCACCCTTCTCCAAATGCCCTCACCGCCTTTTTGGCACAAGTTTGTAATAACACAGCTGTACTTAATTAGGTTCTGGAAAAAAGTGCCTGGAGTTCAGTATTGCCTTTGGTTTCTTTATAAAACAATATACACATATATGTATATTTCTACCCTTAACTTATTACTGTGGCTGAAAATTAACCCTGGGAAAAGGCCAACAGGGTATTGTAGAAAGTCATTCGGTATTAAAAAGAATCGATTTGTCAAGTTTGGGGAGTCAAAGCACCGTTCAGCCATGGCAGGGAGCTATGGTAACCATCCACTTGGGCAAGCACATTCAAAAGCATCACCTTGACGAGCACATGGGGGCTTTTTAATCTCTTTACCTTTTTTTCTTTAATAAATGGCTACAGCATGCACATCATCTGGGAAATCAACCACATCAGGAAACTGTAGGCTCCTCAATAAAGCAATTCATGTAAAATTGATGAAAATATCATACCTGGTACTCGCCTCTCTTCAACGGAAGACAATTTGAAGGCTCAGCGTTTAGAAAATCTGGTGACTGTTCTAGAAGTCCTGTGGCTGAAATTAGACTGTTCAAAAAATCTTGAGACAAAGCTACTGAGTCTATTAGCGAGGAGAAACAGACACACACAACCAAGATCCAGTGAGGAGTATTTTTTTTTGAAAGTGCACTGAGCCACATGATTTGATCAATCTCAGTGGATTAGCAGTCGGGCTATTTTTACAATACCAGGTGCTTTTTTTTAATTCTAGCATTGAGCAGGGGCAGCAAAAGGTGAGTTTCTTGAGGGGTTTCTCTTGGTGTGGGAGGACTAAGACCACAGTCTTTGGATGCAAGTGAGATGGAGTGGTCTGCTTGCCTGGCTGTGGAAGGAGCTGGTGGCTCACTTGCTGAATGGGTTGAGATGGTGTCCAGCTTACACCTGGTAAAATGTTTACATGTTCTTTTTGTCTTGTATGTCTTCATCCCAGACTTTTACCTTCAGGCATAAACAAAGCTAAGACAAAATGTAATTTAATCAAACAGATACTTCTTGAGTTATCAGGAAAAAAAGAGGAGGATGACTGACTTGCAATGGTAGAACGCCTAAGGTGAAATTTCTTGTTCTTGGTAATAGCAGACCATGAGGCTACAAGCTAACTCACATCAGATGTGAACACCACATTGAGTTTCCACAAATTTAACACAGAGACTCCTGAAGCTGGTAATGGGGCTGGAGGGACAGGAGTTTTGCAGAATAATCTCTTTTTGGTCTTAAAATTGATTTGGGATTCATTTAAAACAGCAGAGAGCTTGCGAGAAAAGTTTCACAGTGAAATTGTGTGGTGAGGGAGAAATATAGTAGGTTTTCTAACAGCTTCCCAACAGGAGAGACTTATAAATCCTGCAGATCTGTCAGGTGGAGAAACAAAGATGCCAGGTGGGGAAGGGCTCCCACAAGGAGGCAGTTAGACTGCCAGAAGTTTTGCCAGAAAATACTCCATCACTTCTTTAGAGGGAAAAGCAACATTCCTCTTCTAGGCGGGGAAGGGCTGCCGACAGAGCTGCCCTGCTCGGTCTGACCAAACACCCTTCGGGCCTTTATCCCGCATCGGACAACAGCCAGCGTGGGATGGTTAGGGCAACAGGGTAAGAAACAGGGCACAAAGAAAGTGCTCTTTCCCCTTCGTAGCTTCTCCCAGCTTCTCATCACCCACAGTTCAGGGGCATCCTGAGCCAGAGGTTGTTTCAAAGCTGTTGTACCTAGTGTAACCACCCGCAGACCCAGCCTCTTCGGGCTTGTTCACAGGCTCCTTTGAAACCCAGACAAGAGCAAAGTGGCAGAAGCCACAATGTTTTTCCCAAGCAACAGAAGCAAGAGAGACATGGAGAGGAGCAGTCTCTGAGATCCACTGGTAAGAGTCTATTGGAGGAGGAGCAAGGGTTGAGGAGAAAATGTGATCGTCTTCATCGCATCCAAAATTTGCAGAGGAATTGTGTAGCATGGGTGTGATTGTAGACTTTAAAGTAGCTGGTTTGTTGCTAAAGATCGTGATTTTTTTTTTCTTTTGCCAAGCAATGAATAGGTGAAGAGGAACTAAGAGGAAAAAGTGGTCCTGGGGGAAACACATTAAGGTACTTTTCAGTTTGGGTAGTACAGGTACGTTTGTGGTGAGTGATGTCAGTGATGCTTTTCAAAGTGTCCACTTCTTATTTGGAAAAAGAGCACGAGCTGCAACATGAGCAGTGCAGCGGCAGAGCGCTTGCCCAGCTATCACCTCTCCGAGCTGGCTGGCTGCTGCATGTGCTCCTTGCTGAGGCATGAGCAGAGCTGAGACAGGGTTTTTTCCTGGTGTGGGACAGTGAGCATCATTCCCCTGACATGTAGCTCTGCTCATAATCTCCTCTGCTGCCAGGGCTCAGCTGGCTGAGCTGTGCTGTCCTGAGAAAAGAGAGTGGAGAAATTGTTATAGAGCCTGTCAGGTGCTGTCCCCACAACATTGATGTCTGTCTTAATTTAATTACAAGATAACTCCGTTGGGGGACTTGTCCTAAAATCTTACTGTTTGCAGTTGGGTTGACAACATGTATGATCTGCTCTTTCTTGTTATCCTTTTTTCTGGTATATATTTTGCTAATTACATCAAACGTTGGCTATATGCCTTCGTTTACAAGGTGCTGTGCTGTTTATTCCCACCCTACTAATTATCTTTCATCATTAATGAGATGCCATTTCCTGTCTCTAATCTCTGTGGCCAACCTAAATGTTTTTCAGACAAGCTTCTCATGCTTTCTACCATGCTGCTTCTCAGGTTTTGGAGCAGTTTCGTGCAAATGCTCTCAAGGGTCTCGAATGCTCCTTCTGTTTCCCCTGCAGCCCCCAGTCCGCTCTGCCACCTCCAGCCACCTCCTTCCTCTCCTGTTCGTGCTCAGCCTTCCCCAGCTCTGCCCCGGGCAGCGCACCCCAGTGATGGGGACTGCGGCCATCCAGAGGGAGCAAGCAGCAGAGGTTTTTCCATGATGATCTTGAGCCAGCACCGGCTCCTGCAGTCTTATTTTGGGCTGCGAGTCGCCAACAGAACAGTCGAGCAGGCCGTTAAAAGGGAAACCATGTTCCCAGCTGGGGCAGGGGTACAGACTCGCTGCTCTTTGGTTCTTCCATCCTGCCGGCTGGCGAACATTACTGCTCAGCTGCCGCTTCAGTTATACCTGGTGCAGCTTTTCCTTTCCTTTGTTTTACGTTTCTGTTTTGAGGCCAGGTCAGAAGAAATGATTAGTCATGGATTTGCTAGGTGTGAATTGCTCAAATGCAGAAGAGAAGGCAACGCAGAGCAAAAAGAGCACAGACCTGCCTTGAGGCACAGCCTATACATAAAGGTCTGAAGGCTGAAAAAAGCACATTTGCCAGCTCAAACGTTTGGCTGTTCGTTAGAAACTCATGTCCCCATTCTGTGATCACTGTAGCACTTACTAGGACATCAGAGGCAAACATGGGGCCTTGGGATGTGACACCAAGCGTGCTGCAGGCGGGCTGTGTGCTTCGAGGGGGATGTCTTGAAGGAGAGAATAAGGCATTGCCGTTCCCCATCACGGAGCACCTTCAGCAGCTCGGTTCTGTGCAAACGCAGCAGGGTAAGAAAATGTTCGTGAGTGGTATTTTTTTATTTAACTATTCTCTTAATGTGTTTGAAAAGGAAACTAAAGTCTCAAGGCTGTTTAAGTATTCCAGATGAAAAGTATATATCCGTATACTGGGTATTCAGAATATTTATTTTCTCACCTTCCAAAAAGAAGATAATTGTATTGCCTTCCACATATTTTCTCCTTCCATAAAACCTTTCTTCAAACCTGCCTGAGATTTTTGTAAGGTTGTTTGAAAAATTTAATTTTCTGATGAAAAATGGGAGGAATAAATCACAAATTTTTGTGGTTCTTAGTACTCTTGTCCTCTCTCCTTATCACTTTCTTTTTCTGCTTGAAAATTATATGCAGCACACATTCTCTTTTCATTTGATCTTACAAATAACTAAGTACAGAGATGAACTGATTGAAATGTTCAAATGTTCTCCCTGCTCCCACCCCCCAAAAAAAAAAAAAAAAAAAAAAAAAGGATGTTTTTCAAGGAGATAGAAGAAAAAATTAAAAGGTATAATTTCAGCATCTGCTTGGCTTAGGAACTTGTAGTATAAATCAGGTGAATTATTTTTTCAAATACCACTCAAATAAGTAATGAATGTGCAGGTTAATTTTGAAGATACTGATCTCTTGTCTGCTAGTGTCAATCCAGTTCGGAATAAACAAATATTTCTACCTCGCATCTTAGCAGCACAAACAAGCCCAGAAAGAAACTCTTGTAAAAAAGTGTCAAATCAGTATCACAGAAAAGGCACAATGACTTGATCCCTTTATCAACACTTGATAAATACACCAGTAAAAATTCCTATCTGAATGAACAAAGCAAACATCTTATGTGAATGTATTTTATGTGAATCCAATCTTTGAGTAGTTTGATTGCTTGCTCTTACAAGTATTTATTCCAGTACTTCCTTGCATTAATCACAGGGCCTGAATGAAAACTTTTGTCTTAAAACATTGCTGCTTTTATGTTTGTGCCTGCTTCCAGCGTCCTGAATAGGCATCTTTGTGTGGACAGAGGACATTGTCCAATGCAGAAACTAAACCTAACTGTGGTATTTTGCAGCCTTGGAAAACAGTGCTGTCCATTCAAACTCCAGGTGCTATTTTTCAGTAGTGCTTTAATATTTCCATTAAAACTATGAAACAGTTAAAAAGTCATCATGCAGTTCTTATGATTAGGCTAAGAGATTGCTCCTGTAATGAAGAAAAGCAGTCCATTGCCTATTGTATGTCCTGACTTTACAGGATGGCAGGTTGGAAGGACTCCTAACAATGGCATTTGTAACTTAATTTTTGACTGGTTTATTGCACCAAAGCCAAGACTCCCCTTGGATTAGCCCAGAAATGCTCATCTTCAGTCAGCTGTTGAGTCTTGCTGTATAATCACAAAACCATAGAATGGTTGAGGCTCGAAGGGTCTTGTCCAACCCCCTGCTCAAGCAGTCAACTGCACCAGGTTGCCCAAGACCGTGTTCAGATGGCTTTTGAATATCTCCTGGGGTGGAAACTTGACAACATCTTACGGTGCTTTGTCACCCTCGCAGTAAAAAAACGTTTCCTGATGTTAACAGGGAACCTCCCGTGTTTCGGTTTGTGCCCATTCCCTCTTGTCCTGTCATGGAACATCATCATCCTTTCAAAGCAAAACATATTCATACGTGTTGATGAGATCCTCCCTGATCCTTCTCTTCTCTGGACTAAACAGTCCCACCCTGCAGCCTTTCCTCATATGGGAGATGCCCCACTCTTAATCATCTTAGTGGCCCTTTGTTGGACACCAAGGAGCCCTGAACTGGACACAGTGTACTCCAGCTGTGGCCTCACCGGTGCTGAGTAGAAAGGAAAGATTGCCTCCCTCAACCCACTGGCAACACTCCTCCAAAGGCAGCCCAGGACACTTACTTTTTACCACAAGGGCATGTTTCTGGCTCACGTTTGACTTGGTGTCCACCAGGACTCCCAGGTCCTTTTCCGCAAAGCTGCCAGTTGGCTCCCAGCATGTACTGGTAACTGCGGTGTTCGTCCCCAGGTGCAGGACTTTGCATTTCCTTTTGTTGAGTTGCATAAAATTCCTATCAATCCATTTCTCCAGCCTGTAGAGGTTTCTTGGATAGCAAGATAACCATCTGGTGTATCAGCCATTCTTCCCAGTTTTGTGTCAAGGGTAGACTCTGCTCCATCATCCAGTTCGTTAATGAAGATGTTGGTCAGTACTGGACCCCCTTTGGGCCTGACCGTTCTGTCCATTGCTTCACTCCTTCCTTTCAGCTTTCTGAGTTCCATCATTTCACAGTCACTGCAGCCAAGCCTGCCTTTGATGTTTACATCCCCAGTGAGCTCTTCCCTGTTTGTATGACGTCTAGCAGAGCACCCATCTTTGGCTATGCTGTCACTTTGCTCAGGAATTTGTCATTGATGTTCTCCAAGGACCTCCTGGATTGCTTATGCCCTGCTGTGTGGTTCCTCCAGCATTTATCAGGGTAGTTGAAGTCCCTCAAGGGACTGGGGATGTCAAGCTACTTCTAGCTGTCTGTAGAAGGCCTCATTGACTTCTCTTCCTGGTCAGGTGGCCTGTAGCAGACACTCACTACAATGTCATCCATGCTGGTCAGCTCTATAGTCCTTACCCATAGGCTCTCACTTAGTTCATCACCCATCCCTAGGCAAAGCTCTGTGCACTCAAGGTGTTCTGGCACAGAGAGGGCAACTCCTCGTTCTCATCTTCCCAGCCTGTCTTCCCTTCCTAAGAGCCTGCATCCCTCCGATGGAGCACTCCAGCCGTGCAGGCCATTCCACCATGTCTCCATGATCCCAAACCGATAGTAGCCCTGCAATTGCACACAGATCTCTAACTCCTCATGTTTATTCCCTGTGCTGCATGCATGAGCGTGCAGGTGTTCACAGGAGCGCACTGATCTGCTGGTGGCTTTTCCCATAACGATGCCTTGCAGGCACTTTCTTGCTTACATACATCTGATGTAAGCAATTTGAGGTGACCTTGCTTAACCTTGGCTTGTTGGGTTTGTGTTCCTTTTCATTCACACAATCCTGGGCCCTTTGCTTGTTAACCCTGTCCGTCGCTCCCTCACAGGGCTGCTGGTAACTCTGTCCTCCCCCCCTCATAACACCTGTAACTTTCTGTTCCATCGTCCAGAATAGTTGTTCTGCAGAATTGCTTGTGCCTCCTGGAAAAACAAAAGCAAACCAGGCTTATCTTAAGAATGTATGGTAGGGACAGAAAATTCTATTCTGTCCTCAAATATTTATGCTCAGTGGACTTGCTGTTTCTTTTCATGCTCTACAGGAAAGACTGCACAATGTGTGCATTGGGGCTAAGTAAAGGTAGCTAGGAGGAATTGTCATTCATCTTTGACACAAACAAATGTTACAAAAGTCTCTTCCAAAAAACTGAACCACACAATAAGCTTTCAGAGAAGAAAAATGGCTTGCTATGTTCACGTGTTTATTAATATTTCTCAATAAACCCAAGGGCCATACAGTTCTCAGGTGGTCAAACAATGATATACCACAATGGCTGTTTCATCATCTCCCTCTCTCCCTCTCCCTCCCCGCCCCAAGCCTGAGCATGCTTTCATCTTCACCCTGTGGTCTAAATAAAGACATTAAATGTGTTAGGACTGAATATTTCTGACATGCATAATGTGAATTTCACAAAAAAATGAGAAATAAGCTATGGCTGTCCTCTACAGAAATCTGTCCTTTGGGATTCATAAGTGTCGGTTGTCCAGGCTCACAATAATAGATTTAAACTGGTGAATAATTTGATCCAGAAAGAAGGAAAATGATGGTACAGAAAGATTTAAATTTCACTCAAGAGAAGCTGAAATCCTGTTGTTAAAATGCTGCGATAACTAGATTTGTTAATGTTATGACGTGCAGTAGCTTAGCCTCTGTTTACTATGGGCAAACATGGTGCTGGTGAACGGTGCCTGTCCTGCAGGGGAAGGTCCTTTGTCTATTCAGGGAGCACGTACTGTGCTCCCATGGTTGCTTCATTGCCCTGCCCTGCTGAGAGGAAACTTCGGGGAAGGAGGCAGAGAGGCACGGGGGTGCCCTGCCAGGGGAGATGGTGGTTAATCCTAAGCCACCAACTCTGACTTCATTCTAGCTAGCATGGAAGAGTCCTCCCTGGTACTGGGAGCATCATCTTCATTAACAGCCAAGCACAAGCAATTGTGCCAGGAGCAGGGTAGGAGAAAGAGGGTGTCGAGAAGCTGCACAAGAGCCTGTGCATGAGGAGAGGGAACCAAAATGCCTGAGTGCCTGAAACTCTGCAGGACTGTAAAAGGCAAACTGGAGATGCTGGGGTGCGAGTTGTGTCTCTCCCAGAGCATCATGTGAAAGGGAAGTAAAGCACCTGTTAAAAAGCTGCTGGATTAGAGGCTAGATATCTGTCAAAAACACAAGGTAAGAAAAGTCAATCAGGTACCAAAGAATGCTGAATTTCCAGAAATAAAGAGAAGTGGTTTCAGTCCTTGCGATAAAACTGAGTAAAAAGATGTTGGGAAGAAGCTGTCTGATCCAAGGGCATCTTGCGAGAGGATGTTGACATCCAAACCCAAGGAAGATATAGATGGAATTTCCCAATTTTCCTACTTGGAAAACAAAAACCAACAGAATGCAAAATAAAAGCAAGAAGGCTCCCAAGTGTTGGAGGGGGAAAAGCCTGTGTTATCCCAGATGATATTAAATAAACACCAGGAACAGCAATGACGATGGGCAGAAGAGAATGGAAGTTAAAAGGTCCAAGGAGGAGGCTGCAGAGAGCAGCCAGCGCGTGGGCAGGGAGCGGCGTGCAGGGCTGCACACGGGAAGAACAGAGGCTGAAGCAGCTCCCAGCATTTGCAAAGAGGCGGCACACCTGTCGGGAGCAGAACTTTTTCACAAAAGCCTAAAGACAAGGACTGAAAACGCTGACTGAGAAACCAAGTAAATGTATTTTGTACAACACCAAAGAATTATTTTGAAGACATTAAAGGGAGAGCTGTGTCAAGAGGGTGGAACATCTACTTGTTGGCTGAAATCTTAATATGCATTTGGCAGACAGTGAGGTAACGAGTTCATGTGCAGTAAAGTAAGAAAAAAATAAGAAAAACATTCTTGTTAAACATGATTCAGAACGTACAGCACAGAAATAATTTCCCAGGCTTAAGTAATTTAGATACAAATATAAAATCTTGGAAATAAATAGCTTACAACTGTTTTAGAGAAGAAAGATTTATTCCATGCTTATAAACATGCCAGGGCTTGTTAGGAGGATGTGTAAATTACGTAGACATGTACTCACAGACATGATGATCAATTTAGAAATATTTTAAAGGTGTGAGAAGGAAATTGCTGTAATATAAGATGTAGTTGTGCTGCCAAAAAAAACCCCAAAACCAACACAAAACTCAACAAATGTTTCTTTAGTGTTGCAGCAAAATTGTAGAGAGGAATTTGATAAATAAAACAGCAAAGAGAAGCCTCCTAAATGGCTTAATTCTGTAGTAATTATGGAAAATGAAGGTGTGAAAGTTTGTTTAGCTTTAGCTCCAGGGAATAATGCAATATAAAAATGGCTAAACTTCTATACTGTTAACCTCAAATGAAGGTAGGTGTAGAAGCATATCAAAGAATGTGAAACGTAAAAAAAATAATCAGAAATACCCAAGTAGTTTGTAGTGATAACCGCTTAAGATCTGCCTAGATTTGCTTGCATGTGCTTGAGAGAAATTCTGTGCTAGTTTGGGTGATCTTCTCAATTCACAGAAATAGTACTGTTCAAGTACTAAATATGCAATCTCATTTTTAAACAAACTATAAATAATACCCGGTATGTTTGTGATGCCATGGTAAATGTGATAACTGCTTATATTACGGTTTGATTACTGTAAGTTCAAATGCTTTGCAAAAGGCTATGGCTGTACCCATTTTCCATCGACTACAGAGTATCCACAATCCAATATTCCTATGGAAAAAATACAGACATTTTAAAAGACTAGAGACTTAAACCCAAACTCTTAATTGGCATAGCTAAAAATATTTGAAACTGGGAAGTTTTCAATAAAAAGCTGAGGACTGGACTTCCTTGTAATATAATGGGCAGTATTAAAAATGTGACTATTGTGATCTGTTACTTGCACAAGGGAAAAATAAAACTGAAAATATTCTAGAAAAAAAGCAGACTTAACAGTGGCAAACAAGGTGGAAAAGACTTTTTTTTTTTTTTTTTTTCAAAAAGGTGGAGGCTTTGAAATTTTTATCAGGTTCCTGCAAGATGATTATTGAACATGATCAGGTGTATAAAAGGGATAGCGCACATCTGAATTATTACACAAAAATAGAAAGGGGGGGAAAAAAGTCATAGTAGTTTCCAAGTTAAAATATAGGATTTTAGTAAAGTTAAAGTTACATTAAAATTAGGCTGGTAAAATTTGACAACTTTGAGGGACAGGATTGAGCCAAACCTTGGAGAGAGTACATGCTAGGATCTGTTTTGGAGAGTCATGAAATGTTTGAAAATGCCTTGAGTAATCTTTTTTTCTCAGGGAAGACAGAGTTGTAAATGTAACTATCCCTTTCAAAACTAGCACGATGGACCCAGATCAGCCACTGATGTAAGACAATGCAAGATATACCTGGTTTCTGTCAAGACTTCGTTCTGCCCTAAGCTCCTTTTTTCTTTCCTACTAAATAGTCTCTTAACAATTTAAAAAATAAATTTGTACGGTTTTGATTCAGAGTTCAGAGGTTTTGATGTGTTAGGTTAGAGGGTGCAATCATTTATGCAGGCAATAAACCAAGAAAAATAAGAGTTTAAAATGAGACTGTTAGTCTAATTAGATTATCCATGAACTCACGGATTGATTGTAGCAGCTTGGTGCATGTGTTATTTCTGGCTTAGTTATTCATGCTCTTCTCTTTTCCAGTAGAATAGTGGGAGGGAGACACTGAACAAACAAGGCGAGGAACAAAAAAGATACAGTTTTTTTAAAACTTGACTTGGGAACTAATTTCAGAGGATTAAGTGAAGGTCTCTTGGAAGCTGAATGAAAGGAAAATGCACAGTTATGGCATGGCAGTATGGTTGTTTCCATTCACTGTTTATCTTACTTTCTCCAGCAAATGTGATTAAAACTACAACAGCAGATACGACGTTTTGCTCGGAAGGTTGCTTCTCAAAAGTGATGAGCTCCATGCGCACAAGAGAATAAGGGCTTGTGGGCATCGCGAAGCCCTGTACGCCTCACCCACGCCACAGCTGCTGCGGGGAAGGCGGGAGTATGCGCCGAGCATGCCGCGAGGGCTGCTGCGGCCCCGGTGCTGACCGGGCGTGGGTGGGGGGAGCGGTTAGTCTCCAACACGTGTGCACGGACCTACGGAGAAAACAGCCCAGAGATGATTTTCAGCTGTAGATTTAAGGAAGCTGTGGCTCTCTGAGGCAAGTGGGACTCGGAGAACCAACCAGCCTCAGCAAAAGGATCCACTTTAAGGAACTCCACTGAAAATGTTTTTTTGCAGAGTGCAGTGAACAAATTAAAAGAATGCAAAATGAGTGTTATGTAGAAGAAATACAGCAGTATCATAAGTGGAAAGAGAAGAAGCTTAACGCTGACATTTTTGAAGCTGCAGGCCTGTCAGGCTCATGCCTGCGGCTTGCTGTAGGCACCGATGGTGTCCTGAGGGTGCCTCAGCTGGAGGGCGCTGGGCCCGGACCTGCCATGGGGCCCTGGTGGCCTGGCCGGCCTCAGCTGGCCCCCCCCGCCAGGGGCTCCTTTAGGCCCAGCCTGGGCCCTCAGCCTGGCCGGCTGGGCGCCGTCTCCAGCTGAGCTGTGCCTGTGCCGCTCCTTGCTCCAGGCCCCTCTGGCCGCCTGCCCCAGAGCCATGAGCTTCACGCTGGGCTTCCCCCCACGGCCAGCCCCGCAGGAGTGGCCACCATCGCTCCCCGGCCCAGCGGAGCTCCCCGGCCTTCCCTCGGGGAGCGCTGCCCTGAGGAAAGGCCGTGCTCTCAGTGTCTCATCGTTACTGCCGCGCTATGGCAGCGGACTAAGCGGGTGAATAGTGTATTTAATTTAACTCTTGTTTCTAAGCAAGCCAGTTTGGGCCGTTGCCTGGTGGTTGGGCCTTGTGACCCCCAAAGGGACATCTCTGGTGGCCGGCCCTGCCTGTGGGACGGGGATCAGCCAGCTGCCCCTCAGCTCCCTCCCTCCCCTTAGTTCTCCTTTGGCCTAGCTTAGGTTCAAAGCCTTGATTTATAAAATCGGTGCATATACTGTATTTTAAAGATGTAAATATTTTTCTCCCCCACTGTTTCTTTTTTAAGCGAGGGGGAGTGGTAGTTTCCCAGGACACTACAGATTGACTGCTTTACCTGAAATTCTTCTGTTCCTCTGAAGAAACTTGGTGTTTTCTTCCCCAAAAAGTATTCAAGATCCCCTAAATTAATAAGGGAAGCTTCAAATCTCACAATTTATACTCTACAAAAAATCTCCATCCTTGGTCAAGTCTTCGTCCAGAAGATCTAGCTTGGGTTATTTATGGAAAACCTTGGTAAAATGACTGGTGTTAGTGATCAGCAGAAAGAAGACCTCATTGGTGTTTAACAACTGCTTCTCTAATTCACTCTCCTAAAAACGTAGCACAGAGATCTGCACGACCAGAAACACACTCAGGAATCACTGTTCCATTAGTCTGTTCTGACCCATCTTTGTCCACCGGGTTGAATTATTTATTTACAGTGCAAAACCTTTTAAAATGATGTATCGGTTTTCTTGGTCACATGTAATTTCAGATTTTATGGAATAGCTGGACCAGGAGAAACCCAGAAACTATAGCTTCTGAACACATACCAAATTCAGAAGAGCAAGATGCCTGAAATTCTCCCTTTTTCGCTCCAGGCAGATGCCAGAGTTAAGACTTGTGTAGGAGGAAGAAAAACTGGCAGAAGATCCAGATATGAAGATCTAGTTCTGTGAGTAAAGACATCAGTCTTGCATTCCTGAGTACAGGAAGACTCTTGGGAAACTTTCCTTTTCACAGCTAACGTCTTTTCGGTAAGCGCTTCCAGCATTTTACTACCTCAGGATTTTCCCTAGGGTATGGGGCCTATGTTTAGGGCAGACTTTCTCATCTCATCACTTCTGTATTTTTCATCTGCCTTCCCAAATCAATATTCAGCCAGATCCCTGCAGAGTCTGAAATCTCAATCAGACTCCCTGTCATTTTTTTCTGGTTGGAAACGTCTCAGGTGTCTGGTATCTATCTTAAGGAGAGGACGAGGATTACAATCAGCAATGTTTAGTCTGACTTACAATTATTGTCCCAGAGCTTCCCAAGTACATAGGCACTTAAATGTCTGATGATTGCTTAGGTCCTCTGCATTAAGTTGTTTCTATTGGCTATATTGCTTCAAATCAGGATAGTCTATAGAGACAGTGCTTAATATCAGATACCGCGATTCGTGTGTTATCTTTGGAGTCCCAACCTTCAACTTCTAGTCTTGAAGCCAAAGTAAACACCTGTTTTTCCTCCTTTATGAGTACTTCTGGCACTAGTTATTCAATTTTGCTGGGATTTCTGGCAGGGAAACTAAGAGTACTTCCTGTAATGAAGACACACTAAGGCACCCTTACCAAGAGTACGTAATGGCAGTAGGAATATCTGTATATCCATGCATGCTTGCAGTAGTTGTGTCAAGGAGAAAAATGAGGCAAAATAGGATCTCTTCTTGCAAAGGCCACTTCTTTATAGTGGTACTTGATGTTGACAGCTACAAGGGTGGTGAAACTCATACTTCGCTTCATACACCAAACAACAGCAGGCACCCTGACTCCAGAATGCTTCTCAGCAGCATAGATGCAACCTTATTTTCCAGTCCTACTGCTTTTGTTGTGAGTATTGGAATAGAAATTATAGACTTCTAATGAACGAGTGAGTGTTGCTTTAGACTGGAGAATATTAGAGTTTTGGAAAGCCATCCTTGGATCTGTCGGTGTAACTGGGAGATGTGTCTAGAGGGCTATTTTGTTACCTTCTTCTAGTATCGTGTTACTTTTACAAAAATGTAAGCAAAAAAAGGGTGCAGGAAGAAAGAACCAGCAGTTTTTGAAGACAAGTCTCTGCTCTTGTGAAAGAGAGGTGATATGAAGTCAAAATGACAGAAGTAGCACAGAGCTATGGTACTCTGCCTGCCAGCAAAAGAAGGAATTTGGAGCGAACTAGTCAACTGTTTGAGGCACAAAATGAAAGCATGTAAACCCCTAATGCTAATGGTGCTGCCTTCATAAGCCTTAGGATCGTCATGCTGGGTCAGACCAAAGCTCATGTAGCTCTGTGCCATGTCATAAGAGGGCTAATAGCTGATCTTTAAAAAAAGACAAAAGAAACAGAGCTGCTTCAGAAGCTGCTTCTGCACCATAGCCACCTAGGTTTCAAAGAAATCAGGGGTTAGGAACTACTTAGGCTGAAGATGGTGCCACTTACTACTTCAGAAAAGGACTTTATTTTTTACAACAAAGCAACAGCAGATGGAAGCCACGCTTAAAGCTTTCCTTCTATAGTGAAACTGATTATCTTCAAAAAGCTGAAGAAAATCAAATCACTGGAGATATTAGTTTTTTTCTTATTTGGATATCTGCAAGAATGTTATGCAGGCAGGAGCCTGTGACTCTGTCTGCAAAAAGAAAAATACCCCCTGGCCTGGTCATCTTAATTCAGTTTTTATTCTTTGAAACTTCCCCAAATGGCTCTTCCTTAGGATGTTCCTCAAACAGTGCTGAATAACAAAAGTGACATTAAAGATTAGAACAGTTAATACTTTCATGCACAGCATTCAGTGATTTATTTGACTCTAGTAGATGAATACAATTCCTGCAGTGCAGGACACTTCCACTCATTTGAGCTATGTCCTAGCCCCCCCTTCTGTATGTTACAGAACAACATATTAGAGTAAGTAATTTGATCTCTCTGTAGGCCCCAGTCTCCCATTTTATTTAAAAAGGTTTTAAAAGTTACTCAATGCTTTTCAAACACGTGAAGATGAAGTGATAAGCAGTAGTGATTATTGCTCCTAACAGTCACATACAGGTTAATTCTGTGGTTTAATGATCACTTCGACAAATCTTCAAGACTTCAAGCACATTCTTGCCAAATTGTGTGCAAAGGCCCAACCTATTCTGCGTTATTACGAGGTACCCAGTTGTTGCAGTAAGAAGATACCTTTAAACAAAATCATAAACTTTCTTCTCCCTCAGTTTCTCAGACAGTTGCTTATGTATTAGACTTCACAGTGCTTGCACACCTTCTCCACTCTTCTGCAGAGCCTGAAATCTTCTGTGTGACAGAAAAGCCTACTTTGTGAAACTCGTGGTGATAAGAAGAAATGTTCTCTGCACCCCTTTGAAGGGATTCTTCCAGTCCCTCCTCCCTAAAACATGCTGGCTTCCAGGGTAGCTCTGAGGTGATAGCCCAAAATATATTAGTCTGTCTTTTTCTTCTTCCCCTTGGAAAGCTCCCTCCTCACACCGTTGTCAGCTTTCATTGGGAGCATTGACTGTGGACCCAGCCTAGAGGTTGAGGAAATCCCTGCTTTCTTCCTACCCCAGAGTCCCAGGCTCTAGATTTTGCAATTTCCCCTCTCTAATGGGGTTGTGGCAGTGCCTGTAGCAAAACTGAACTCCTTGGAGGTCATCTTAATTAGCTTTGGCGGTCCAGCCCTTTAGGGGTGCAGCACACAGGCCAAAGCAGTCTCTCTGTTAGGCTGTAGCTTACTTAGATGGGCACGCTGTGGTGCAGTGGCTCGCTCCTTCCAGGAGCAGACAGAAGACTGGTAAGGAAAAATTATGTCACCTTAACCACAAACATCAGCTGCAAAGTAGTCGAGGGACGCTCCCCAGACACGGCAGTGGTAGGCTCACTGTTGTAGCAGAGTGTAATGCAGGATGATCTGGGCTGCTTAGCCAGCAGAAAGGGTTTATTTCTCTGGTGAGTGCTGACGGGCCTGAGCTGTCACTGTACACTTTCAGTGCTGTTTAAGCACTGTTTAAGGCTATAAAACCATATCACTCTTGGCAGGATGTAGTTAAGACAAGTAACTTCATACAAATCTCATTCCAAGTTATCAAAAATGTGAGTTGTAAATGTATAGTGAAATCTGAGAATAGGCTGCACAATGGCTGTATCGTATGTGATTGTACTGAGATACCATCAGAAAGCTGGCACTAAACTTACTCTTCCTACAAAGCAGAAGAAAGGAAACAAGACACACTGCATGAAAACCAGTCAGCATAGCTGACATTAAGTGCTAGCACTGCACAATGTAAATGCAATTTGATTTAACCCATCCGTTTGTTCTCAGCTGTACAGCAAGAAGCTGTGGAAAAGGTCCCAGCGGAGTCAGATATGCAGAGAGCCCCTTGCCTCTGAAATGGACATAATGACCATGCTGGCATTAAGGAAAGTACAGGGACTCTCTGAGGAGGTGTCCCTAGAAAAAAAAAAGTCTTCTCCTATGGGGACAGGTGGGGATGGTCAGGAGTAAAGGCCTGGACACCTGTTTCCAGAGATGGTATGGGTGCACTACATTCCCTGTGTATTAGGGTTATCAGAAAGACTTCATTAGAACTGGTTCTGAGCAACCTGTTGAAGATGTCTCTACTCATTGCAGGGGGCTTGAACTAGATGACATTTACAGTTCCCTTCCAACCCAAACTATTCTGTGATTCAGCAGGCACAATCCCTTCCTAAACTTGCCTGAATCTAGTGAGTGTGCACTGGTCCCTTCTCAATGGGAAAACATATTCTGAGTGTCAGGAAAAACTTCCCATTAGCAGTTTCCAAACCGTCTAGATGACAGTCCTATCTCTGTTTTCACTTCCAACCCTGCTATCCTGTTTTCACGCCTAACACTTCTACTGGCAGTAAAATGTCATCTGTGACCCTTCATAAGGCCTTAACTCTTAGCTTGGAACAACCTTTTCAGTGAAAACTTTATATGAAACAGAGAAGAAGATAGCTATTGTTTAATATTGCTTATCTTAATACACCTTGATGCTCAGATGTGTTGAACGTTCCACTTTGTTCTGGGATTTTTGTGAAAGCAGTGAAAAACATACAGCTAATACAAATAGTTATTCTGAATTGCAAAAAATGCAAAAGATAATCAACAAGATTATTTCCCTCAGCTAACACCCTTGTGTTGTGTTACAAAGACTAGAGAGTAGAAATAGTGTGGTCAGAACAGTGTCCAAAGTCTTTTGTTGTCTTACCATTAACACATCTCAGTGAATGTTCCTAGGGAATGAACACACTGTACAAGTGTAGTACAAGTACACTCCTACAGTACCTTCTAACTCACTGTGCTTCAGTTTTTCAAGACCTGACAAAGCTGTGGGTGATCTGATCCAGTGCTGATGATTGTCCCGCTCTGAGTGGGGGGAAGCTCTTCATTTAGTTTTACCTTTGTGATTGTATAGTCTTTGACTTACTACCTCTCAGCACAATGGCAGCATGTGAACAGAGAATACAATATTCCGAGTAAAGCATACAGACTATCAGGAAACTTTGGTCTCTGTCTAGGCAAAAAAATGTGGATACAGTTGAGGCAGTGAGGAAACTTGATTTAAAAACCAAAGCAAAACAAAACAAAAACCAAAACAGAAAACCAACCAATTTTGTAGGTGGATAAAGAATTATGATCTGAAAGCTGGGATCCAAGTACTGTTCACCTATGCTATATTTATACTACGTAAGTAAAATGAGGGAATAAAAGATTACGCTAACTTCTGACAACCGCATTCTTGATTACTACATTTCTGTCACAGCTAGTAGAGCACTGTTAGAAGCTTTCTAAAATTGTTATACTGGTTGGTGCCAGCACTATTTTAATTATTGCAGTTGAGCCACAGCTGATTGAACTTTAAGAATTGAACTTCATCCATACCTTTCTGGAACAACTCTCCTCCCTTGGCAGTGAAGGTCAGGAGATTTCAGAGTGGTCTGATTTCTTAGCAACAAAAGAAACCAAATTATTTGTTATTTACTTCAGTACAGTGGACTCAGACTAAGCTTTCTGTGGAGTCTGAAGGGGTAGATGCAAAGCAGTTATAGAATATTCATCCCTTTTTCTGTGGCATTCCAACCTTGTATGCCCCAAATCTTCTGCCCAGTTGATAAATGCATTTTCTTCATGTGTTGCCTAACACACACCTGGTGGTATATTCACATCTGTAGAGGTATGTGACAAGATAATCATCTTAGTGTGCTCACAGGTGACTTTTGACATAATTATGACCCCTGACTTGATTGAGAAATGCTCACAAAGCTGAAAAAAGTAAAACTTTCTTTTCCTGAGACCTTAACGTGTGTACTTCAGGCTTTTGGAAGCACTCTTCTAGCAGGTTTTTGCATCAAGGATATGAAAGTCATTGTTCTTCTGGCCACTGATGTGCACATTGTGTAATACTCACCATCAAGCATGAAAAAGCAGCAGCCCTGGTGTGTGTGTGTGCATAGACTTTCCGCAACCGAACAGAATTTTGGTCCCTGTTGTAGGTTACCAGGGCAGAACAAATGTCCTTTGTGTAGGGAAGTAATGACGGTTCCCCAGAGGCAGCTCTGCTGCTGCTGTACTGCAGCTATGTGGCTGCGTAGGCTGGGGTGAGAGCAGCACGCTCTGCAAAAAGAGCCCCCTTTCTCCCTCAGGAAAGCAAAAACCAGAGCTGGCCCTCTGGTGCAGGGGGTCGGGTCTAGTTACCTCTGGTCCTAGTGGAGGGGAAGCACTGAGAACCAAGAAAACCGTATCGTGAGAGTCACAGGCAAGCAGGGCAGGAATGTCTGCAGATCCGCCACCGAGCCCCCAGCGGGCCAGGAGCCTGCAGCCTTCTCGGACTGACTCTTGCTGGGGTTTACTAACGTTATCACTAGAAGTTTACTCCTAATATCTAACTGAAGTTCCCCGCTGAAGTACAGACACAGTATCTCTCATTCTTTCCAAAGACAAGAGATTATTTCCTTTTCTTTGCAAAAATACCTTTTACGTATTTGAAGACTGGTGTGTTTTATCTCAGTCTTCTTTAAGCCTAACAACTTCAGCTTTTACATTTCTTTATCAAAGGTCATAATATTTGGATGTCTAATCATTTCCACCGCTCTCCTGAGTCCTCTTTGGTCTGATGGTGTCTCTCCTGAAGTGCTGTGTTCCAAAACTGAACAAAACATATGAGAATCTCATTAAATCCTGTCTTTATTTTTGTTTGGAAAACAGCTTAAGATTCTTTTTCTCAGAACTTTTCCCAAATTTCAACTGCAACAAGGATCAACACCTTGTTGCTCTAAATGTCGTAGTCCAGGAGTATGATACTAGGTTCTCATTATTATAATGCAAACTCTTTGGTCTAATAATGTAACAATAGAATCACCTCTCAGTCCCTGTTTGTTTACGATGCCAAACTATTTTGCAACTGAACATGGCTCCCTTGGCCTATCTACACTGAAGAAATTAGGTCCAGAAAAAAACATAACACCCAGCAAATACACTCAGATGCAGTTATTATTAAATAAGGTTAATTTTTAATTAAATTTTAAAAAATTTAATTGGCAAGAACTGCTTGGAGTATGAAGTTTTAGAGAACTGACCGTTATTTCAGTAGCTCCTTCCTGTCTCCTTCCTTTTCCTATGG
This sequence comes from Falco naumanni, assembly GCF_017639655.2. Lineage (NCBI taxonomy): Eukaryota > Metazoa > Chordata > Aves > Falconiformes > Falconidae > Falco > Falco naumanni. The sequence goes on from NC_054060.1 coordinate 71,720,202, forward strand.
ATGATGACACACAATGATGCAGATGAACACCTGTATTATAAATTTCTGTGCACAGCAGAGAGAACAGTTGTGTTAATATTGCTACATGTCACTGATGCTTGTTCATGTGCCTCAATGTACACAAGCTTAAGCACATTTGCCCTTCTGAATTATGTTTTCTTTCCTTGTGTGAAGGTTTTTCCTATTATAGTGTTACAGCTAAGATTTTACATAACTAGAAGTCATGTATTATTTATGCTAATGAAGATTTCAGTTAGCATGCCGTGTCCTTGAATGTCCTTTGTCACAAAACTTGTGCTTTGTGTGCAATGTCAATTGAACCATACTGTAACGGCTTTTTTGTGACTGCTAAGAAATTGCCTTTTTTGCAACCTCAGATTTACATTTGAGAAAGTGTCCCAGGACTGCCCATTGTCAAAGGTGCTGTTGCAGAGCAAGAAGTGGCCTTACTATTCAGAGAAAGTATTATAAAATTTCTAGGTATTAGACTCAGTGTACAAAATACTTCTAAAATGATGGCCCACAGAGTGAACTCATCCAGGAAAAAAAATTAAGGAAAACTCTGCTTTCTGCTTCTTAGATTGACCATCTCTGAAATTGAATTGAACTTTATTGCTTTATCGGCCTTTTAGTAGAAATGTCTGGCTATGGCTGAATAATATGGATGGTTCAGCAGAACAGTGGCTTCTCCTGGGCATGCCGTCTGGCACTTGTGGTCAGGGGAAGTTGAGCAGAGCTGCCCGTGGGTGTGAATGTCTTCCAGGTACGCTGGAAAGATCTGTGGAAGGAATAGGAAACTATTTGTGCCAGAGATGACTGACCCCAAATGGGAATAATAGACCATTGTGTGTTCTTTCACCGCTTCAATGAATAATCCTGAGAAACATGGTAAAGGAATCCACAGAATGAAATACATTGATGTAAAATATGTCTCACTTTTCAACTAAGCCACTAAAATATTGCATTTTGAACAAAGGCAAAGTATTAGATTATTGCAAGACTACTCTGACAAACTTTAAAGGGTTTCTGCATATACTGCTAGGTGCTGGTGGAATTTAGTAAGTAATATGTATGCTCTGACCAAAATCAGGAGTCAGCAGTCAGAAGGCTGTTGCCTGTGAAATTAATACAGGCACTCATTAATTGCCAGAGTGCTACTGGAGCTGAGCGCCTGTAGAGAAACACTTCTGTGTTGTGTTGCTTGTTCCCCAAGATAATTGTCTCTTGGATTTCTTATGTTTTATTTAGCTTATTTTTTCAGCGTAAATATACTGACTACTAAATCTCAGAAATTAGACAGTAGAATAAAGATGGTAAAAACGTCTTGAAATTTTTCTGTAGAAAGTATTTTTTTTAATTAGTAAGATGTTCCTTGTGCCATGTCCCCATGAGAAAGAGTAAACAAATAAAGAATAGGAACAACTATTCATTTAGAAATATCAGAGTATAACTGAACTGTACAAAAAAGAATTGGAGTGTATATATATGCATATAAATATGTATATATCGTTAAAAACTAACAGAAAAGCTACAGGGACAAATTTATTTCTCTCTAATTGCAAGTAAACATGAAAAATTCATAAACAAAGGTTTAGTTGAATGACCCCATGTGGAGGCTTCTTTTGACCGCAGTATGAGTAGAACATGGGTTTGATCAAGTTTGCTTAGCCTGTGAGGACTTAAAAAAGAACTTCTTGGAACTTTTCATTCTTGGCCTTTTCTCTGGAACAAACCCTAGCATAAGATTAAGCTTATCTGATACTTCCTGCTATATGTTTGGCACTGTTTCTTGCTCTACCTGTTTGTTGGCTACCCTAAAATGTATGACTTCTTTCAGGAATGAGGTTTTGGATACATACTTAAACTCTGAAGCATTCCTCTAACACAATGGCATTAAGAATATCCTAGAGAAACCGTAAATATAATAGATGGTTATTTAACTAGAAACAGTGTATCAAATGGATGTTGGAAAGTATATATTAAGAAGCACAAGTAAAGCAGAGTTGTAGCTGCATATATGATCATGATACAAACATCCAGAAATGCAGAAACAAAATTTAGATGCAAATTTCTGAAGGTTGAGGGAAGTTTTTGTTCAGGATAGTAAGTTTGCTGTATCCAGGCTTGAATAAGATGCTGATACATCTATGTGCCAATTAATAAATACAGTTTATATATAGGTAAGCAAGCAAAACATTTCACAAATGTTCTTTTGAAAATCTGTGACATTCAGCTGTCTCCATTGATTGCTGATGCTGTTTTGGTCTCTGTCAGCACACAGCAAAGGAGAAAATAAGCCACAGAGACACAATTGCCTCCTATCCAGAAGGTTAATTCTTCCAGAGAGAGGAAAGACTAGTTAGAAGAGTTTTGCCTATACCTGCCAATGGTCTAAGATCCTCAGACCTACTCTGTCCTGCCTCTCTAAAGAAAAGGGGCTGTAAAGAAAAATGCCTTTTGTTCCTTTTTGATAACATATTCATATAGTCTTTATTATAGGAGTCTAAATTCAAAATTCATGTAAGGAAAAATATCCCTAACAGGTCTAGCACATATGCCAATTCCTTTAGTATGTGTAAACAGGGAATGGCAGAACTTTGGTTGTAGGGATATTACCCCTAAGATAATTCATCACTGAGTTAACCAACACACCAAGTTGTTTTGAAGATCTTCCTGTCATCAATAAAGCAAAACATCAGAAATGGAAGCCTGTGTGATTATACCAAATAGTTCCAATGAGAAGAAAGAATGCATTATTTTTTCTTTTCAAGCCAGCCAAAACACTTCAAGCATCTGAGTGTGAGCCTGGGGAATGCAGGCATTTTGCCCACAATGAAAATAAAGTTATAGTGAATTTTCTTCGAACAGCCATAGTACTGTCAAGGCTTTGGAGAATAATTTGACTTTTTTTTAATTATTATTATTTTCTGAATAGAAACTGCTCACTTTGATCAAACAAGCCTTTGGAAAACTGCAGCTTGCTTATTAGCACGATTGTTAGATACCCAGATCCTAGCATGCAAAGTCTCTCAGTGCTTGTGGAGAATGGGTCATGCTCAACCCACTGCAGCTCTGGACTGCTTCAGACTGTGCATTTCCACAGGACCATCAGTTACTCTGCTAGCAGATATTGTACCCATATTAAAGAAGGACGAGGAGCGGCAGTAAAACTGATCCAAGCAACAATAGGGCCATTCGTCTGACTCAACAGTCTGCAAAGCTTTAGAACCAATTTTAAAGGACAGGAGTAATTAAGGCAGGACAATTAAATGGAACATACATTTTTCCAAAGGTAGATCATGCTGTACTGATCTGATATCTTTGATAAAAGAAATGGTCTAGTTAAGAGAAATGCTGTTGATTTAATTTGTCCGGACTTCAGGGGAACCTTTAATATAGTATCAGTTTCAAAATCTTGCAGCTGAGAGAGCTGCACTTCTGATGAACACAGTAAAGAAATACAGGGTCTTTACAGAAAAGACAAGCAATTGATGTGTGATGGGATCAAAGTGTAGGATGCAAAGAAGATGTAGAGAATGGGTGGGACATGACAGACTGCGTTAGTGGTTATAGCAGGGTAAGACTGCGTTTATTAAGGCCTGAGAAGAGGCAATGCTAATAACTGATGTGTGAAGGGCAACGATCTGATTATGAGTTTTATTTTTTTTGAGCCATATTAACCAAGGGGCTGTGGAGGTTTCTTTGTATATTCTTTAGTGTTCTTCAGTAAATATTGCTTTTTCATTTGTAACAAGCATGTTACTTTCACTCCTTTCCCTTGTGAGGAAAGAAAGTGTATCTCTTCCAAACCCAGATCAACAGTTTTGTTCAGTGTTTTTGGGTTGGTTGGTTTGTTTATTTGTGGTTTTTAAGACTATTGAAGGAACTTGCTTATAAAATACCACAAACAAACTTTATTTTGCATTAGTCATTCAAATAATCAAATTTAAATAGTTTTGAGTTATGGAAAAGCTGGGTTACAAATCAACCATCCAGAGATTTAACAGTATTTATGCAGAGAATGCAGCCTAATCACTAATCCTGCTATCTGCTTCCAGAGGTCTTGCTGGCCTTTTATTAGGTAACCCTGTCACTTCAACTATTTGCCTTGGCACTCAAACGTATCTGCAACATATATGGGTATTATTGTAATTTTACTTTTTACATGGCAAATCTTATCCCCAGATTAAGTGCTGAAGATCACCCTGTTTGACTGTGACCAAGATTCCTCCCTGCAAAATGTTTGTTTGAGACACACCTGCACTTAGAAATTTATCTTTAGGAGATTTAAATATGTATCACCCATTTTCATTAGTTTACTTGGGACAAATAATACAGCAGTTTGCGTGTTACTGATATTATTATTCTTCTGAACTACCATGCAAGTATATTTGTTAATGTTTATCCACGTATGGAGGTAAAGGGTGCCATATTACAGATACTCCTATGTTTAAAGTTGTACAACTTTTTTCCATTGTAAGACTTTATTACTTATCGTCGTTCCCAAATCTAGTTTTTCAGATTGAAAATGTGCAAGTTTGGTTTTTAGCTTTCATTTTTTGCAATTAAAACTAGAATTTATTTGGTATTTCTAAGGTCAGTGGGTTTTGTTGCAGGTCACTGTTTAAAAAGTGAAAGGATAAATTTAAAGGATAAAAAAGAGAGTAATAACTAATGCCTGCTACAAGTCATCATATGGCAAGAGAGCATGAAGCCAGCCCTTTAGGCTCCTGTGTGTTACCTTTATGGGAAACACTGCATTTCAAATACTGACTTAATGAAGCTGGATGTCTTCTCTGTGTTACTGATACGTGCTCTTTCCTGGCACCAGCTCCAGTACTTCTATTTGTACTTTATGGACAATACTGAAGATTGGGGAGGGTCATAAGAATAAGCAAAGTGCCTGAAATATGTTTATGATGAGTGCATTTCAAAGTCACCAGCTGCTCTTGGCTTGTTTTTATTCCTGTCTTTGTTCCACTTTGCAGACCAAAGCTTGATGGCAGAAGCATGTTCAAGCTGGCTGGAGAAATATTTAATGAGATTCTGAGGCTGGTGACTAAGGCAGCAAATTCAGGCTGGGAAAAAGGTGAAATTTTTCTTAGGAAAAACATGTCTGGTGGTGAGTTAAAATAGAAGAACTGAGGATGGATTCCTTATAATTAAAAACATTTTATTCAAGGTTGGGTGCTTTTTTGAAAAGTGTGTTTTAGCCCAAACCCACATATTTAGTTTCAAGCAGTAACTAAATCTGACGTGAGTGCTGCAGGAAACTAGCCTGGATAACCAGAGCCTCTTGGCCCATTAAATCTAGGAATGTTTTTCCCACACTGAAGCTCTCAGCCATTTCACTAAGAAGCTCTCGTACATCTGTGATGTGAACCAGGAAGCTAGCAATGTTGTTCCAGGAACAGGAATAGAACTTTGTGAAAATACATCCATCTTTGGATGCTTTACTCTAAGTAAGTCAAGTCTTTTAAGTCATGGAAATTTTCAACTCTGTTTTTCAAGAATTGTATGTATGGCAAGCAGGACTTCCCAGGAGCTGTGGGATGCTGTAATACAGGGCACCGAAACTGAAAACTTGGGCACTTTTTTTCCTTTGCTATACCTTCTCGTTTTCCCACCACAGGCGGAAATGGAAGTGAATTTAAAAAAAAAAAAAGCTTTACCAGAGAAAGCAGCTAAATGTTTTAAAAGACTGCAATTAAAAGATTTTCTTCATTATTCCATAATAATATCAGCATTTGCTGATCTCTCTCACATCTGCAAAGGTAAGATTATTAAAACACCTTTTTGTGATCTGTTTATGTCTTTTCTGTACCATATATTTCTCCAGGTTTTTAATAAAAAGTAAGATAAAGGAAGAAAAAAACCCCTTATTTCTCTAATACAAATGTCACTTATCCTGATATGTTGGAGGCTTCTGCTTAGGCTTCCTAATAATGAGCACGCTCCATCAGGATCAGTTAGTTTTATCCGCAGTACTCCTCTGTAATTCAGGCCTCCTGGGCGGGGTTTGTCTTTCTGTTATACATACAGATAAGAACAACCATCTTCTGATTCTTTTCTAGGTATTGCTGTCTTAAAAACAGTCATAACTGGTGGTTGTTGCCTGTAGGTCATACTTCTGTTGCAGTTGTTTGGGTTGGTAGTTTCACTTATAAAGGCATATAGATAATGTGTAACTGGTACGCTAGTGGTTTTAGCTGATAAGGTTTTGTTCTGCCTAACGGGATACAGTACAAAGATTATCTGGAGATTATTCAGCCTTAAAAGCTTATTAAATTAAGTTTGGCCAAAATAGTCAATAAATGTCTATTATCTGTCAGAGGATGAATAAGTCACAGATGACAGACACAGGTATTGGGGGGCAACTTCCAGTGAACTTCTGTGGCTTTTCTTGTTTTTCCTTTAAATGGACAACAGTTCAGAGCGCTATTCCTGCAGAAAGCATAGAATCAGAAACTTTATCATAAAAGCCACTTTGCACTTTTGCATTTTTTTAATAGAAACCATACCGCTTTTAGGCTTTACAGGAATTGAACACATCAGGCTTGTGCTGTGAACTTGGTTCCTAGGGTATTGACCTTCTCTTTGGATAGCTAAGTGCCAGTGATACAAGTCTTTAGGCTGTCAGCATGGTCTAATGATGCGGTCTGATTTCCATCTCCCAAACTAAACACCTAACTCTATTGCAGACTGCAGAGTTTCAGTTCTGAGATACAAATGAGGGTGTGAAATGAACTAAAAGGCAAGCCTAGGCAGAGCTGCTGATGCAGAACGACAGGGAGCTACTATATCCCAAAACAGACCTAAAGCTTTTGTGAGCTCAACTTGCTGTTAGTCTCAGCAGGTAATAAGTCAGGCTTAGAAAGTCTGTCTTACCTGGTAGAATCCCCTTCTTGTTCATGACAAAGGTGCTGTCACAGTTTATGGGGTCCTATGGGTAGGATAGGTCCATTTTTTATTTATATATATGTTGGAGTTGAACAACTTTTTTCATAATATCATCAGTGAGCTGCAAGACAATTAAGGACAGATAGTGGAAAAAGATTTCCACATGCATAGTATTAAAATACTGAATCCCTTTTTCTGCCTTCATAGATTCCTCTCTCCTTCTCTAAATGTGAATCTCAAGGTGATTCCAATGCACACAATTTCATCCACATCCCTTTGAATACTTCAGATATGAATGTTTGTCCACCCTTAGGTGACCAAACAGCTCTTGGCACCCAGGAAGGCTAGAAGTGAAATGGTTGCATACCACTCCAGAATAGGTAGAAATCAATGTGTTTGACATCAGTTCTGAAACATCTCAGACAGACTTCTGTGAGCTTTGAATCAGACCCTTTTTGAAGTAGTAATTGACAGGCTGCATAGCCTGGGGATAGTGTACGGATGAAGGAGAATGTTTAAGAGCAAAGAAAATGTTAAAAATGAAGGTAAAGGTCACTCAGCCTGAGTATTTTCTTTCAATTTTTCCTAGGGTCTAATATTGCTGCAAAAAAAGTTCAAACTGTCTTGCTGAAGAAAGACAGTAATGGGTTGTGCTGTACGTATAGCATTCAAGGATACACCTTCTCTTTATTCAAGCTAAGGCATTAAGTAAACAGAAAACAAATTGGAGCCAGAGCTGTGCAAAGCTGGGTCCAGACAGGAAGCTCCAGAGGCAGAAAATGTTGTAGAGGTACTTTCTCTTCTTTTTTTTTCTGTTTCTCTTAGAATATGTATGATTTTTTTGGTTGTTGTTGTTCTAGGTGTTTTGCTAGCAAATCAAATGATTTGTATTTTCTATTTGTTTTAAAAGATACTGGGTTCTGACTTTAGGTTTACGGATGTCAAAAGCAATTGGCTTTTTAATGGATCTCTTCAGATGCAGAAATAATTTTGCAGTTGTTAATGTTTTGATATGCTTTGCTGTTTGGTTGTTTGGGTTGGGTTTTTTTTGTACATTGCCTTAATTGCAGTAAAAAGAAAATAATAAACACGCAAAATTTTAGCTAGATATCCAGTGATGAATTTACCTGAGAAATTTTGTGTATAATTGTCAGTGTAAGGGAGATGCACAAATCGGGTAAATTGCTAGATATTTTGTAGATGATAGATTTAAAGTAGTAATATGAAGAAGAAATGGTGATGTTATAGACTATTTTAAACTTCATGGGGTATTACATTCTATGTTTTCTGTATTTTTTTTCACTTTTCTGTCTGCTTTTGTTAAAAGCCAGGACACAATCTTATTTAGCATCTCCAGTTTCTTCCTTGATATCTAAAACTTTTAGCTGCAAAACCCCAGAAAATCCTCTTAAGGCACAAGAATTTTTGCCCTTTGAAACTTCTGAATTTTTTTTAGCTACCAATGTGATGTCATAAACTTATTTTTATACTAGTGCAAGGACTCTCTTTCATGAAAACATACAGAGAATATAAAAGTGCACACAATTTTCTTGGTTTTCGCTCATTTAATTGCTGAGATTATTTCCAGAATACTCCTTTCTTTTGCATTCTTACGTGTCAAAGCCTGAAGCTGTTTTGATAATCTCTCTGCAATAACACTTCTAATCTTTTGAGCACTTTTACCTGTAGGGTGAGTTCTACTACACTATTTTGGAAGTAGTTAGCTGCCTTTGTTTTCCAGCTTTTGCAGCATTTGAATGGGGGTTGCCGAGGCTTACTGAGACTACAAATTAATTACTAGCTTCTATTTCATAGAAATTACCCTGCTTTAATCTTTTTAAAATTTTAGCCTTTTGAAAGATACTAGTAGTTCTAAATTTGAAACAAATAAAATTGAAATGAAGGATCACCTTGGTTTTTTTCCCTTCAGGCTTCACATGCGCTAGGAGTGCTTCGCTAGTTAGAAACTCTTGTCGACTCTATTGGCAGATTTTCTGAGTCAGCACATAAATGTAAAACAGAGGCATGCTTTATACATTTAATCATCTCTGTGTTCTGTGAGTGAAGCTAGAGATACCTCTAAAAGAGCCATGTAATTGTGACTGTACAAAATGCTTCTGCCATCTTCCTCTCTCATTCATACAGACTTTCCTCGTTCTGCTATGGTGAATGAGTCCTGGGCCATAGCTGGGCATATGTATGGTTAGTCACATTTGTACAACCCATATTATAGCTCTACAAAGTGATACCATGTCCTGTTTCTTAAGAAACTGAAAAAAGGTCCATTAAATGCAGTATTTTGTGTATTACTATATTCAGGCTGAATTAGGTTCTGTAGAACAATGACAACAACAAAGTTATTGAAGAGTCAATAAATCAAAAAAAAAAAAGATCTTTCCAGAGGGTATCATTGCAGAGCTTCAAGCAGATGTACTTTTCCAAGGCTACATTAGTTATCCTAAATCCAGAAGATGCTGCTATTGCTTCTCTTCTTTTTGGAGGCGTAGAAGTTGTGGGAAAACTGCGATTTATCTTCATTATTACTTAGGTTTAGATACTGTTGCTCCTAATTAACATGGCTTAAATTAACATCTCTCCTCTTTGCAGCCTTCTAAGAATACTGATATTATAATATGATTCCACAGTGTCACAAACATCTACCTCACATCTGAAAATACCATTGGCATCTTTTATCCTCAAAGGACTAGGACTTTTCCTTCATGATAGCTATGGAAGTTAAAGCTTCATGTCCTGGAACTTGGACCTTGGGACTTCTAAGTTTACCAATATTTTGTTACAACTTCCACCTAATTTTACTGGAAGATGGGCTCAGGAGTGCAGCTATTGGCATTTACCTGTAGGGCTCAGTCACAGGTATCTCAGGGTGGGTTTAGGTGGGTGTGGGTAGAGTTGAAAGGTTGTGTGCTCCAGCAGCAAGACAGACATTGCCTTTAGATGTTTTCACCAAGTTTTAAAACTCTGGTAGAATAAATGAATGTTTTATTTTATTTGTTCCTTTGATCAACTTTCTTCTCAGCCTTATTCAAGGTGAAATACATAGCCTTCACCAAACCTTTCCTTCAGCCAATCTGGAAAGTTTACCCACAGAAAAATCATAGGATAGTGAATTTGTGAACACAATATTTGTTGTATGACTCCTGTAGTATTCCACATTAGGAAAGCACGAAATTCATGCTATGTGTATTACTCTAAGTTTAAAAAGCATGTCTTACAGAAACAGAATATTTTGTGTATTTTAGATAAATGCAGTGTTCAACAGAAATTCAGAAGGCCGGGAAGCAGTATCACATGGATTTTTCCTGATTCAAATAGTTTCTGAAATGTGAAAAGTCTAAATTTTTTGCAAGGTTAAAACTACTTTAAGGCTTTTTTTCTATACAAAATCACCGGAACATGTCTACATAAGTGAATTACAGAGGCAATACAGGTAATGACCAACACTGGTATCTGCTGGCAGTGGAGTCATGTGTCCTAGGAACTCATGTAATACATTAGTACAACAAACACCCCTCTATGAGATTTTCTTTCAGCTGGTCATCCATATGATACAGTTCTTCTGCCAAGAATGTCTGTACATTGACAGAATTGGATTGTTGGTGGAAAGCAGGTGAAAGGAGTTTAATACTTTATTAAATTCACATGATCTTGAAGTTTGATTAATACAAAGAACAAGCACATGAAAAAATTCTGAGATGAAGCAACCTGATTCTGCAGCTCTCTAACAAAGTATGTCTCAATTTTCTGCCCGTGTCTCACTTCACTCAGTTTAATGCTCTTTCATCTCTCATCATAATAAATGCCCCCCTGAGGCAAATGAGCTTCTTGTCTTATCAGTGGTTTGTGGAGTAGCTCACCAGAAGGGCAGGCTTCATCAAATAAAAGTGCTTCTTAGATGACTCCATTAGGAATCCTTGGGAAAGAGACTGGCATATTGGAAAAGCAGTGCACAGCCATCAAATATCAGATACAGTAGTCTCTGGAAGATAGCAGTCCTTTTGCCACAACTCTTCACGTTTCTTATGAGAGCTAAAAGGACATACAGTAGAAAAAAAAGTGGCATTATGCCAGTCTGGGCAGTGGTAAGTCCAGTAGCAGCTTCACTGGTTCCGAGTGACTATATTAAAACGACAATCAGGCTTTGTATAATTTAGCGTGGACACTTTGATAAATGTAGCTTCTCTAGAGAGGAAAGGTGGAGCTTCTAAATTATACAACTGGTTGAACCACAGATTTACAGAAACAGAGACTGGAAAAGACTTCAAGACCTCATCTTGTGCATTCTGAAGCTCTAAGAGAGGATCAGCTGTACCTCAGAAATGAAAAAGTATTTTATTATCTTTATTGTTAATAAGATTTTCTTAATATAGAACATAAATGTCAGTCATAGCTTAAACCCATCACTTTGTCCACTACAGATTAAAAAAAATTAATGCCTCCTTAGCTCTTTACAGGTAACTTATGTAGATGATAATTCTCATGTGTTCAGCTGGCCTTCCCTTCTTTAGACTGAGCAACCCCAATTCTTTCAATCTTTCTTTTTTGTTTTTTGGGGTTTTTGTGTTTTTTTTTTCCTAGACAATAGACCATTTTCTCTGCTCTTCTCTGGACTCTCTCCAGCTGGTCTGCCTTCTCTCTAAACAGTTTTGCTCTAACAGGACACAGTGCCACTGGTTGCTGTGCTAGCCAGAAATATAATAAGAGGTATTTCTTAATGTGTCATACAAGCAAAACGGTTTATCTTCCTAATATGCAGTTTGCATTCTGGCACACAGGTGGTGTAACACTACTTATTCATGTATAGCTTGTGATTGACTGCTACCCCTCTTAATTGCTTTTTGGCAGAATGGCTGTCTAATTGGTCATGGCCAGTCCTACATCTTTACAAACTATTATCCCCCCTCATAACTTCATACTTGCAAACACAAGCGCACTGCAAGGCGTTTTCTCCTACAGATAATTTCTCTTATTTGGCAAGAGCATTCTGAATTTAACATATCATGCAGTCTGTTTGCTGTTTACCTGGGCTCATTGTTATCTACACGGGTGAAGGATTGTTCCTTTATCCAAGTCATTAGTGACTCGTGCTGTTACCTGGCCCAGAACAGGCCTAGCTAGAATCTCACTGATTATATTTTTTGAGCATCATAGCGGATGATTAAAAACTAGAGTCTGTGGCTCTGTGTTTTTTCTCCAAGTAGTTTTGCACTCTCAGTGAAGTAATTTCACTTTACTTTTAAAAATGTTATGAGTTAATGCAATAACATTATTAAAATTAAAACATATTACATGATCTGCTGCTTCTCTGTTTAGCAGACTTGTTGCCCTGTTACAGATATTAATAGCCAATATGCCAAAATGATAAAGCAATATAGCTTTGTTTTAAACTGTCTTTAACCTTTTATGAATAATTTAATTTTTCATTTATTCTAGTATTTTTCCAAAACTGGTCTCTTCCTTGCTTCCTGGCTTTTAAATATGAGCACTGTGTTCACCTCTTCACACATTTCTCACACAGCTTCTGAGAGTTTTCAGAGGAAGCCAACAGCTCTGAGCTTGCTTCACTCCATTCTTAAGGTATCTTCATGTGCACTTCCTCAGGCCCCACTGTCACTGTGGATAGGACTAATTTCACCTAACTTTAGCTGCCTGAAAAATAGCCATCTATATCTGTGCAGGGGTGTAGGTTCCTATCACGGTCAAGGGAGACTTAGTACAGTCAGTGACCAACAGAGAGCTCTTCTGGAGACATGCTGTAGGGGCATACATGAGGATGAGGTGAACTGCAGTATTTCCAAATTATTCTCAGACCTGTTCTTTTCCTATTTTACATGGGTTCTTATAACTCATGTAATTACAGATCACCCTTTTATGAAGAGTGCTGGAAAATGTACTTCAGCCTTCTGCAAGTGAGCTATTGCTATGTTTTTGTTTTTCTTACAGGTTTATTTTCTTGCTATCCTTTATGTCCATCGCTTTTTACAGTTAAATTTGTGCTTTATCCTTTCTGACTTTGTTTCAGCATCTCATGCAATTCTTTCATATTTCTCCTTGGGAGTCTGACCTGGTTTTTACTTTCTGTACGTTTCCTTCTTGTGTTTCAGGTCACTGAAGACCGTGTTGCTTAGCCAAGTTGATCTCTGACCATACTTCCTATCCTCCTACTGTGTGGGATTGTTTGTGTTTGTACCCTCAACACCATTTCTTTAAGGAACTGCCAACTCTACTGAATTCCTTTTGCTTTAGCCACATTTCCCATGAGAACTTACCTTCCAGTTCCCAGAGTTTACTGGAGTCTCCTTCTGTAGAGTCCATTGGGTTTGAACTGATCTTTCCTCTTGTTCCTCATCTAAAAATAATATATGTTATCACATCACAGTGGCTCTCAACCAAATTACCTTTACCCTCATATTCCCAAGCATCCTCCTTCTTGGTTGCTTAGCAGGCAGCCTCTTGGCTGGCTGCTGTCGAAGCACTTGGCAGGCCCTGACAGCTGCTGTAGACCATATGCAGGGAGTGGTTAAATGCTGCTCTTTGTACCCAGAGACAGACACAGCACATTGCTTTGTAATGTGCCACTGAAGATGCTAACCTAAACATTCACAGGGAAACACTTGCATCTTTTAGCCGGGCATTTGATTAAATCACAGACAAATACTATGTATATAAAGTGTTCCAGATGCTCTCCTGGGAAAGCGTCTGTGTGGATGCAGAAACACTTTGCCCAGCCTTTAAGTCCAGGAAAGGAGAAGACAAAAACCTCTCCCCTATTTCCTTTGCAGACCTAGGCATAAACTTAAAATAAGGTCTCTCTGGCCTGATCTTTCTCTACCTGAATCTTTATTTTCTATTTACCATTACTCAAAGGAATGGGAAAACTCCACTGAGATTGTCTGATTGGCGAGTAAAATTGGATTGTTACTAGCTTTTATGTTACTGTGATTTTCATAGTGCAGTCAAATCTCCACAAAGAGAGATTTCTTTGTCACAGGATTGTTATTTTGGGGGTTTTGTTTGTTTTTTAAAAAATATATTTAGAAATTGCCATCAAATCTCTCAAGAAATAAACTGAGACAGTATTTAGCTTTTGAAATCACACCATGAAGAAGTGAATCTGCAGGGGATTTTTTTGGCAGTCTACTTTTCATTGCTATAGCTCTCCTCACTTAAGAACAGGGGAGTTCAACACAGAGCTAAAAGTTGATGCTACAAGGATTCTGGTGCCTGAAATGAAGAGACAGAGACTTTTGTTCACTTTCTGGATTTGCTAAGGTAATATGCATCTTGACTCTTCTCATTTCAATACAGTTTGCAGCTGCATAGGATTTTGTCAAATTTCAAGTGTTTAAGCAGAAATTTTCCATGCTAGATACCTGCCCCAGGATAATTTTTAAAAACCTTTGAGGAAAAATAGTTTATAGCTTTTTATAAAGGGTGGTTTGGAAGCGGTGCTCTTTTTTTCTTATCTTAAATGGTTCCTGTAACCTTTCCTCTAAGGAGTTCAGGTACATTGCAGGCTTTGGAAGAAGCATTTGAAAAATGAGTTTAAGGGGATTCCTCTTGTATATTCTCAGTGAAACCTCTGCTGGACTGAGGTGGCACAGAGGGGTAAGCCATCTGTTTGAAATAACAAGGCAAGCATGAGCAAGATTTTGGGTGGGGGAAATGTTGGGGATCTCTGGCAAAACAGATTCAAAGAACAAAATCAGCAGGAATAAACTGTGTCTTGATGAGTGGTGCGAAAATGTTGTGGGAGGGAAAGGAAAACGTGTCCGTATCATTTGGGAGGTACTAAAATAGCTAGAGGAGCTGAAGTGCAGAGCCTGGAACTAGTTGAGTACAGAGCTGAGAGCGAGAAGCATTGGGGCTGCGTGGGAGGCTTGGAAGCAGGAGAGACAGAGCTGATGAGCTGGGCTCGGAAGCGTGGTTGGTGTGGGGGGCTGTGAGGCTGGCTGAGGGGACAGGGAGGAGTCTGGCAGCAGGACCAGCAGAGAGCTGGCTGGTGCATGGGGAAGGCTGAACAGCAGCGTCAGGGTGAGACTGATGGGCATTTGGGAAGCTGGAAAACAGGATTTGCTGGGCCAGCTGACTGGGGACGATACGAGGATGGCTTTTGGAGGTGAGGTGAGGATTTGCTGGACGCTGGGTTAAAATTTTGCCTGAGGAGTGGAAGCAGGGGCTGGGGAAGAAGGGGTCACACCTGGGGTGGAGGCCGAGAGAAAAGCACTGGTGCCTTGGCAGATACAGGTCCAGCAAGAGGGGAACTCAGTGCTGGAGAGCTGCTGGGGAGTGGGGTGCAGGGAGGTGGAACTGGGGGTAGTGAGAGTGGAAGACTCTGGGCAGGCCGTGCTGATGGTGGGAGCAGGGGAAGCAGGGATAAGCTGTGCCAGGGAGCACTCTCCTCCAGTGCCAGGAATGGCACCCCGCATGCCTGAGTCTCACGGTTTTGTTGCTGCCAGCAGGTAAATCTGACAGGCTTGGGTCTCGTCGTCGTTGATGCTGGGTTTGTTCCGAAGATGGGGACCTGCTGCCACTGTCAGTTATTCCATTAAAGTGAGTACCATAAGATCAGTCAAGAGAGCTAAGTGAGTCACTACCGACAATGATTTTTGTACGTGTTGTTAGGATGCCACGTGAATAGATTTTTCAGTAGTTTTTCAACACTCGGTTTTTAACGTGACAAAATATTCCACACAACTTGACACACTCCGTTTGCAGGTTGTAATCCTACTATTTGCTAACTTCTTCGTATGTCACAGACAGATACTGCTGTTTGGTGTGCAATGACAGGAATGAATGAATCAAGTTTACACAGGGAGATGAGATGACAAACAGGAGCGGATAGTGAGGATCTAGAGTTGGGACAAGGTGGGTAGACCTGAACAACAAGGGCAACATTGTTACCGACGGTAGCTGGGAAGAGAAATACGGCAGGGAACTGTAAGACAAAGAAAAGCCAGAGACCTAGTTATCAACATAATGCGAAAAGCAGAGAGGTTTTGTGAGGCCCCATCTCCCGTGAAACAAGCCTGGAAGGCCATTCATTGCCACCGTGGTAAGTCTGCACCGTGTTCTAGGTTTTTCTTTTGTACTCCCTTTTCTCCCTCATTTCCAAGTTTCTTACGCTCATCTTGACTCCCTAAAAGAAAGTGATGAAGGTTGCTCTCCCGTGGCTGGTTTTGCAGTGGATTAAATGGCCGTTGATACGTGCGTGGGGGTTTGGAGTAAGCGTATAGATGAGAAGCCCCACAGCCCATTACCAGGTAACGAAGCAGAGGGGGTGGACTTTGTTCTCATATTATCTGTCAGGCCCCAAAAGTCCTAACAGGGCACCAACTGTCCCTTCCCAGCCCCTGGGGCTTCCCCCACCCTGCCCACAGGCCAGGACCCCAGGACCACCCATCCCTGCCCCAGCAGTGTTGCAGCAGGTCTGGTCTCCAGCTCCCCATGGCCCTGCCGAGCTGGACTCACCCACAAACCGATGTCACCATGGCTCTGCCTGATGATCTGGTCTCTTGGTTGAACCAAGCCACCATCTCCAGGTCTTTGCGCAGCAGGGTGATGATGGACCCGGGCTGGCGAAGCCCCTGCCGCGCTGGCCGTGTCGTTACTGCACTTGGCTCCCAGCTTTTTGCCTTGCAGGGAAGAGCTGCCCCTCGCTGCCCCCTGAAAATATAATGGGAAGTGGCCATGCTTACGAAATCAAAAGCCCCTGGCCTTCCTGGCTAGAACCACAGAGAGGAAAACAGACAATTTCCATCACTTTGTAAGGGTTGGACTCCAGTGTGTGAGTGACTGCAGCGCATTTAATCTCGTTCTTCTTTAAATGTCTGTGGCAATTGATTGACAGCTTTGCATATTCCTTTCTATACTTATTGCCTTGAATTTGGTGTTCTCGATCTTTACTTCACTGATTTGTACTTGGCGTCTTTTCCACTCCCTTTCTCATCCTCCCTTTCCCACAGCACTGTTTGAGCAGGCTACACAGCCTTTCCATTTCCCATGGCCCCGGCTCTGCCACTTTTCCCCAGGTTGCTGCTCCCTGCCTCTCTGGGAATGTTTCTGTCAGACTCTCTGCTGCCTTTTCCCATCCACACTGTTTTTTGGTTTTTTTTCCCTCCTCACTTTGGTTCTTTTCATCCCCAGATTGGCTTTTCCTTTTGCTTGCTTTTTTGTGGGCTGGTTGGTAACAGTTTTAGCACACTGGCAGCCTAACTGGTGTTGGCATCCCTGAAAAGAAAGATTTTAAGGAGTGATTTTAGGTGAAAATTATAATAGCTCTGTAGGTGCTTCAGAAATTTCTTCCAAAAATGGGGCCAGCAGAGGAGAAAGCAGAAGCTGTTTGTTTGTTAGCACGGGCTAATGGTGGCAGGGGCTAGCGAGGTGACTGATGAGAAAGTAAAGTTGAGCTTTTAATACTGCATGAGAAATGACAGGTAAAGAAAAACCTTGGAAGGCAAGACACGTGGGAAGAAACAGAAGGAGAAACTGAAAGACAGGCATAAGAAGGTGGTGTAATGAGACTAACAAGCAGTTAGATGGTGGCGATGACGGAGGTACCACCGCACTGCTGAGACCAGAAAGAAATCTGATGCAGTAACGGAGGGCTGAGATGACCACTGCAGGGAACAAGAGTTTTAGCTGGTGTCTGTGTTTGGAAATTGTGACTTTGTACCCACTTCAGTGCTGTGAAGTGAGCTATTCCGCAGGGCACCCCTGCCAGCCTCCTCCTCAACAGCCCCCAGTCTAACTCATATGCTGTCTCTCTGCCGAGCTTGTACCCGTTCCCATGTAACACCCTTCAGCCCTTGCTGCTGCGAGTGAGACGATGTCAGACCCTGGCCCTCGTTGGCAAAATGACCCAGGTTAGATGGTTCCTGCAGCCTGCTGGAGGTTCCTAATCGACTAATAATTTTTCCACTTTGTGGAGCAGGCCAGCCTGCTGGCTGAGACTCCAGTTTCTGGGATCTCCCTCCCTCCTGTCTATCCATAGCAAGTTGTTCAGGAACAAGGGGGCTGCAGATCTGGGTGAGGAAGGGTCTTGCGTCTAAAGGCGCAATTCACCCTGTTAGAACAGCACTCTCAGAACTGCGTCCAGCAAAGCTTGTTTTTCCTGTTCATTTTTTATTCTGGTTGTTCCTGGAGGGTTTCTACATGTCACCACCACCACCACCCCCTCCCTCACCTTCTGTGTTCCCATATCTATTTACATATCGGTATGTATGTATTTGCAGTTGTCTTTTTGAAGGGATTAACAGGGTTTAAGAACAGAATGGGGCTCAGTGACCAAGAATGTTATCTGTTCCCAGAGATTTTGCCTACCTTCCACTGAGCTGCCCTACTGGTACATTTTTTTTACTTCTGGCTTCAAATGTATCAGGAACACAAATAAGTATTGTTGTAATTTCATTCTTTTAATCTGAAAGGCCCACTTATCATCAAGTAGGGTGCAGGGGATCACCCCATATGCCCAGCTGTGACCAAGGTCTGCCTTGGCAAAAAATTAGCTTGAGACACACCTTTGTAAGTTTATCACCACGAGACTTTAAATTGTTATCAATCTACTTAGTTTACTGTGAGCAAATAATATGCCAATGTAACTGATGTTAATGTGTTTCTGAACTACACGTATGTGTGTGTATATATATATTCAAATGCATATAGCTCAGAAATATATATATATATGTATATACACACACACACACGAGTGTGTGTACATGTCTTTCTGTAGTTGGGTAATAGGTGCCATACAGAAAGACCTAACATTATTCAACATTTCCAGTTACAGAGCTTCTAATTTTTTCTAAAAGTATCAAAATATTGGGTTTTTTCAGATTTTTTTTTTAAATATTTCTTTTAAAATGGCAGATTTTCCAATTGCAATGGTTCAGCTGTTTCAGAAGAAGGATTAAGGAATGCTGTATTATGAGCCATTGTTTTAGCAATTCAACGACATACCAATGTACCAGTGATACCCGTTTAAGGCAATGGAATCTACTCCTTCAGCACCTGTACTATGAATAAACCGGCACGGTGAGAGGGAGAATGTTAATCTGAATGTGATGTGCTAGGTCATGTACTCGCATAACTTTATCATTAAAACATCTTTGGACTGTCTAAATATTTCCTAATTGGAAAAGTACTAAAGATGCTATATTAGACCTTGTTTTGGTCAGGGGAAAAGGAACTCATTACAAACCCAAAGTTGATGGTTGGGTAAGTGTGAGTGCTTGTGGTGTAGCTACATATGGCATGAGCAGTTGAAGTCCAGAGCGCTAACGGCCATATGGGGTGATTGCGGAAAGTCTAGTATCACAAAGTAGAGAGCAAGTATGAGACAAATGAACCAAGAGAAAGCAATTTAACAGACAAAATTATCTGATAACTCAGGCATATGACAATTTTGTGAAAGCTCTGGAGAAATATGATCTCATCATTGAGATAGAGAGCTCTTCTGGGTCAAATGATCTAGCCTGACATACAGGGGATGTGCAAGTAGGTTGCCAGCCACTCCTCCATACCCAGTGTAGCATATGGAAAAGGAGGATGTTGAAAGTAATGAAAAGCAGAAAATTGTATAAATTTCTCGGAGAAAACAGTAGGATGGAAAGATCATTTTAAGGTCAGCAAACCTGAGAACAAAGATATGAACAACGTGACACAAATTTTTGGGGGGTTTGTTATGACAAGTGTGTATATTGGGAAGAAAAGAATCTTGACAATAGATTGTCAGAGGGAGATGGTAGAATTATCTGTTGGGATTCAATAAATATTCCTCCTTTTATGAGGGCTTCAGGCCTTTTCCCCATCTTGTGTGCACGTGAGATGGTTGGCATTGCTTTCTCCAATAATCTGTTCCCCATTTGCTGCCACTCTTGGCTTGAGCAATTGTTCTGGTTGCTCTCACAGAGAAACTTTGGATTATGTTATAGGAAATGGATCTCACCAAACTGACTTGCAGTTTTTGTTTGATTAAGGTAGTAACACTGATATAGTGGATTAGAGTGGTATAAAGCATTTGAGTTGATACTGCACCATGTCTTGGCTAAGAAGCTAGTAAGCCATCAAATTGGTTGGACAGCAATGAAGGAGTTAAACACTAGCTAACTGACAGGCCTCAGCAAACCTCATCACCTGACGGAAATCCTTCAGAAAGGGTTCGGCAAGGAAGGGTCCTGTGCAGGTCATTCCTCTCACTGCCTGGTTTACTGCTTAGTGATGTCCAAGAGAGAGTCATAAAATGATTTCTCATGGAATCTGCAGAATTCAGTAAGACATGCAGAGTTGAAAATATGAAGCCATAGCTACATATAGTTGATCTATAATGAGGGGATCTGAAGAACAAGCGAAAAACAACAGTGCAGTGTAAGGCTGTTGTCTAGAAGATTTTATGCTTCATTAAAAATTCAAACCAAACCAAAACAAAAAGAAACCACAAAACCCCCATAACTATGTGTTACAAGAACATAGCAGATTAATGCTCTATATTTTGTTCTTAGTATTTTCTCCCCTCTTTGGGATATGTTAGTTCCAAAGAGACATTTAGATCTCTGACTCCTTGCTGTGTTACTTTTCCCCTAGAAGCCATTTCTGCCCTTTCCTTGAGTCCTATTCTGCTGTTTTTCCACCTTGCCTGTGGGAGCCCATTCTGCTACCCTCTGGTTACAGCAGAACTAAACTGTTTAGTACGGAGTGGTTGTGTTAATAGACTCACCACACCTTGACTGAGGAATGCCTTGTAGTTACCCAGTCACATTAAATCATGTTTAATTGAAGGTAGGATGAGGTAAAATGCAAGCAGAAGCATTAATTCATTACATCTAAAATAGACAGCACAATTACAAGTATCTGGAAAAGACATAAGTGGAGAAATAAAAGAAGAAGTTCATCTGATCTACTGACACGGAATGTATTACAAAGGTGGGGTTTGTTTTGGATTTTTTTTCCAACCTTTTTTATTTCCGGGTGACTTGTTCCTCTTCTGACAAAATGGATTTCAGAATTTTCTTTCCTTCTATTCCTCAGGCTGCTTTTAGGTGATTTTCATCGTTGGAGACCTTGCATTACACAGAACTCTATATTGGGGTCTCCCGTCAGAAAACGTCTTCAGGAAAAGCCTTGGGACTTCACCTTCAGGTAGCCACTGTGAATCTTCCTGTTGACCTTGCTTGTGGGTGGGTGGGCTTAGCTCTTACAGCCAGTCTGCACTTTGAAGTTTTCTAAGGGGTCCAGATGGATTTCACCTGTCACCTTGGAGCTTATTCTATCCCTCTTTATGGTCTGACCATTCTCCTGCATTAAAATAAGGATTCTCATGCTTCCACAGATATGCAAATGTCTTAGAAACAGAGTTGTCTCCTAGTGTTTGACTAGCTCATAAACAGCTTTGTTCCCCCAAGGAGGCAAGTCTCTTCCGTATCCCTCTGGTGATTCATTGACATGTTTCAACATGAAATGTGTCTTTTGGCAGGCCTTATATTCTGTACTAGTAATTTAATTAAAAAATATACATGATAAGAGTATCTAAATAGGGTAAATTAGTCTATTTTCTGATTCCTGAGACAGGTATGATAATAACTACTCTGAGGCAACAACATTTAAGGTAAATGAAGCCCAACCTCCTCCTCCTAGGCATACTCTGACAAGGAGTCCCTGTACAGAATTATTTAGTGTCGTATTTATTTTAATTGCTATACAGTGTGAAATTGCATCTTCAAACCACTTTTGAGAAAGAATTAAAAGGGCTCACTCAATCTCGGGCCCTGTGAGATCAATGGACAATCTGACTGACTTCAGCTGGCCTTGAGAGCAGCCTTTGGTGCATTAGAAGTCCATAGATGGTGCAGTGAGGGGAGAATTGATGTGCAGTGAAAAAGAAGGTTGAAGGCCAAAGATCAACCCATATTTTCTCTTGTAGCCTTTATAATGGTCTTATGCAGCCAAGAAAATGCAAAAATACTGGCTACATGCCATCATGTATAATAATTCTGCATTCGTTTGAATGACTATTGTAACCGTTTAATGTTAACACAAGTAAATTGTTAATACATGTGATTGCAGATTTCTTCATAATGTTGTTTGCAGGTCAGAGATAGTGACCTCTCTCAGTCATCTCTCTCCATTTCTCAGGTCATGCCCATGCTAAGAGAGATTTAATAACTAGTAATGCTGTTAACCGTGTGAGTTGGAGGATATTCTGGTAAAGATGTGTGATGTACCAACCATCAGCCCTGAAAGGAAGAAGCCTTGTGAGCAAGGACATTTTCAGCAGTTTAGCTAGTGCTGTCCCTGCTGCTGTCTGAGAACACACAGGACACCAGTTTCCATTATGGAGTTTCCAGCTGGAGTTCATGTACATCCACACTGCGGGGGGGTGGGGGGTGGGGGGGTGGGGTGGGAGCACCACAAATAACTTCCAGAGTAGTCCTGTTGTATCTTTATAAAAACAAAACAAAAGGTTGAAGTTGCATCCTCAAGAAATCCAGGCAGTGATGGTTTCATTGCCGGCAGGTTCAGGGTGAAAATTTGAAAAGTGAAAGAGAGGCAGTGTTGCTTGACTTCTTTGATGGTGCAGACTTTATGGGACAGAAATAGCACATTGTATTTGCCAGTAGTTATGGCTTTGCACTTAATTTTGCTACTTCAAATAAAAAGTGACGAAGAGCTTTCTAATGGGGACAACACAGTAAAATGCACAGAGGACTTGAGAGCTCTCTCCAGGAAGAGCAAGAGGGCAGAACAAGTGAGCACAGGAGAGGAGGGAATATGCTGAGTGTCAGACTGCATTGGCCTTCTCTCCTTTTATCCATGAACACGGAACATCTCCTTTTCTGTTGTTTCCTTTGCTGCTTCTGTATGCTCCCTGCCACAGTGAACCACCCTGGGGCTCTTACACTGCAGCAGCAATGGCAGCAAACACACATACACTGCGGTGTCTTTGGGAGAGAGAGACTGGGAGAATTCATCTGTTGTTAGTAGCTGGGATTCTTTGCTGGAATGTGGAAGAGTTTCCCCTCCAGCGAATACTGATTTATTTGTACACAGTGGAAAGCTTCAGGGCAAAAGATGGGAAAAATCTCATCCTGAATGCATCATAGGTTTGTAGATAGGCCTGTTGCAAGCTGCAGAAAATTTTGCACTCCCAGACTCCAACAAATAAAATTATTTTTAAAAAAACATACAACTGTAATCCTAAGTGAGGTTATTGTTACACATTGTGAAGGGATAGTTTGCTTGGCAAGAACAGCGGCTTTAAATGAGAAGGGAGGAGTATTTGTTCATAGTTCATTGTTCTGAGAAAGGGAGAATTTTGTAATATATTGACATGGTCATATTATTTGTCTGATTTAACAGTATGATTGTGGTGAGTCTTTTTCATAGGAAAATTTCTACTTAATAGAAAAGCCTGTTTTATATGGTTTGAAAGGTCTTTCTGCTAGTGTAAATTATGTAAGAGAATACCATGTTATATCTGTTACATCAGTCATACAAAATCTAACTTGTATTACATTTCCTTGTTGACAGAAAGGCAGATTTCCACTTCAGAGATCTCATCATCCTCCCTCCTGTGAAAATAAAATGAATCAGAAGGTGTTAGTTTTCCTTCTCCCAAATTTTATTTTTGCAATATTTCTTTTTGGGTTTTTTTGTAAAAGACAAAAAAACCTAACAGGTGAGTAAAGAATTTGCTAACAAAGACTTAATGTTTTCTAGAACCAGGGACACCTTTCCCAAATGCGTTAGAAAGTAACTCTGGAGGCTACATGATAAACAATGCTATGAAAATAGGCAAGGCCCTGTCATCTTAGCAATGTATGAGAGGAAGAGCATGGCAAAAAACAGGTGACATAAGAAGTGTTATAATATCGATCTTGCTTAGAGTAATATTGCTAACATGTTGAAATTTTTCATTTTAACAAACTTTTCACTAAGCAGGATAGTTTATTGCATGTTTGCTGTAGTGGAGTCTGGTGACAGTAAACAAAGAAATTGCTTTAGTATCTTCATTAGCTTTTGTATGCAGGAAGATAGATTGAGTGCTATGATTGTCACAAAGATCTTATATAAGTCTACTTCACACTAACAGTTCAAATGTCTTCCTTGGTTGCAGGTGCTTTTCCTAATCCCACTGAAGATTGGCTGGCAATTCAAAATGATCGCAAAAGCACTCTGGCTTCCGTCTGCTTGAAGAACAACTTTCTAAAATCAAGAAGCAAACTGGATTCTCACATAGCAAACCAGCTCTTTGTGGAGCACAAACATAAATTTATCTACTGTGAGGTGCCCAAGGTAGGATGCTCCAACTGGAAGAGAACTATTTTTCTTCTCCAAGCAGATTTGAATGCAGAAGCTTCTGAAATTGAGCATGACCACATCCACCAAACCTCGCTGATCAAAAAGCTGGCGACTTACCCTCCTGCCACACAGAAGGTATTTCTGAGCAATTACACCAAAGTGATGTTCACCAGACATCCCTTGGAACGGTTGGTTTCAGCATACAGAGACAAACTTCTGCACTCGGAGCCGTTCTACAGTATCACTGTCGCTAATGAGATTAGGGCAATGTTCAGGAAAAACAAAAACTCTTCTGAAAAAGTGAGTTTCCAGGAGTTTGTCAACTTCATTATAGCAAAACCACCAAATGCTCTTGACATTCACTGGAAACCAATGTTTCTGCTCTGTGATCCTTGCAACATTCACTATGATATTTTGGGTAAGTATGAAACTCTTGCGTTAGACTCCGAGCACGTTCTGAAGGTCATTGGAGCACCAGAGAGCCTGCACTACCCCAGCTTGAAGAGGTATGGCTCAGAGAAACGAACTAATGGTGATATCACCTTGGAGTATCTCAGACAATTGAACTCAGAACAAATTGAGAAGGTAAAAAAATTGTATCAAATGGATTTTTTCTTGTTCAACTATACTATGAAATATAAGGATTATTTTTCCCTGCACAACTAACGTAGATTAAACAAAGAACAGTTTGCTGTGTACAAAATAGGCTGAACTTGTCCTCACAGATGTTTGACGGGTGGGTTGGTAACTGAATCCTGATGAGATTTTACTGGTGTTTGGAGACAGGGTTTATCATTCTAAGAACTCCTGTAACAAATCCCTGCCATAATCCGTTGTACTGTACAGTACTTACATGAAATTATTGTCTTTCTGTTGATCATTAATGGTATAAGTTTGTTTCATGAAGACTGTTTATAGATGATAGATTTTGGGTTGTTGGTAAGAGATAGGGGAAGGATGAAGAATGTTGTTTTAACTAATATTTTAGAACACCATTTTTTTCCCTATAAATGATTTTAAATTTATTAGAAAACCCCACACGAAGTAATAAATAATCTGCTTTAGACTCAAACCACTCTTTGTCTGCAAAAGCCTCAATCATGGATCCTGTAGGAAAGAAGCAAATAACTTCAGATGCTTTAAGCTGCATTATTTGAACTGAATGCCCGATTATATTCCCCTCCAGCAGTGCTCTCACCACAGCCCACCGGCCTCCTCCCTCAAGCAGCGCAGTTGACAGCAACCCAGCCAGAGTTTCCCTTTTACCTCTTCAGAATCTTCTGATGACCAGGTCTGGTGTTCGTGGTGGATTTGCAAACTCGTTTCACCACCTTTGTGAGCATTATGGTCTAACTTAAGAGGGAAAGTCTGAACAGCGTATCTTTTTTAAAAAAATATCTGTTCTCCAAAAGCACTTACCACCCAGTCAACTGACTGGCCAGCCAGCGCAGAAGGACAATATCTGGGTGTTCCCCATTTGTGTCTGCTGGAGCCCGTGAGCCCTTGGGACTTACCTGAGCATGACTTAGGTGGGCCAGGGTAACCTCAGATAATACCTTTGTTCTACCTGTTGCTTTCTCACCTCACAGGAGATTGAGTGCAAGTAAATTCTAGGATTACGGTGAGGAGAGCAATGAAGCATGTGGGAGAAGCAATTCAAACCGTTATCCACATTTACACCCCAGGTGGCTTTGGTTTTGGATCACTGAAGGTTCTATAACTGCTACTATACTAAGTATGAGACTTGCCCCATTTATTATTTTTTTTTTAATCTACTGCCTAGTCACACTGAAAATTAGTTTGTGACCATTTTAATTGTAGCAAGTTTTAGAAACCAGTCATGAATATTAGCACCATCTTTAGGGGATGTCAGTCTCTCAGATGCACTTAGTTCCTCTCAGCTACATCTGCAAATGTACAAAGCCTTGCAGGCTAGTTTTGGATCCAAAGCTGGCTCGCAGCTTCTCATTACATAGAAGGGGACAGGGACAAAATAACTTAATCACACTGCAGCCACCAATCTGTACAGCCATCGCTGCCAGCAGCATGGCCAAGGGAGACGGAAAAGGAGACTGGCAAAAATGGATGCAATAGGACCGGAGTCGTGAGGGTTGTGAAGAGAGCTCCTAGTGCAGGGAGTGGGATATGGGGGTGGGCTACCCCAGAGGGAAGTTGCAGTGATGTATTGGATATCGGCATGGTGACAGGAGGAGGCAGAGGAAGAAGCTCTCTGCATCGCTCCTCGACAGCAGATGGTACACAAAGCCAGGGCTACTGTTGAGTACATCTGGCAGCTCTTGCGTGGCTGACTGTTCCATAAATAGGGCAGCTTTGGCACAGGGATAGATCCAAAGTAAGAAGAGCAAGCAAGAACAACAAAACATTTATTTTTTTTTTTTTAAATAGCTTGTGATTTGATGCAGAGTGATTCATGGTTCTGGATCTTACCCTCACCACCACCGTATTTGGTGTCCCAACGGTCCTACTGTCCCCTGGTACTGGGTTGCTCAAGCTGCCCAGGCAACCCTGTAGTTCACGTGTTTTGGGTTTTTTTCACTTTTTAATTGTGCTGAGGCAGGGCAAGCTGGAAATTACCCCCATAAAATTTAAGGTTATGCAGAGGGATGCAGACTGTCTCTCTTTCCTGAATCAGAGCCATCTCCAGCTATGTGCTTCATCCTACTTTCTTTGCCAGATCATGCAGAGGAAT
The DNA here is from genome assembly GCF_017639655.2 of Falco naumanni. Lineage (NCBI taxonomy): Eukaryota > Metazoa > Chordata > Aves > Falconiformes > Falconidae > Falco > Falco naumanni. Next base: position 71,747,125 of record NC_054060.1, read on the forward strand.
AGAGGAGTAAGGTCTGCTTCATAACTGGCTTCTGCGTGACAGATCCCTCCAGGGCTATAAGCTTCAGCAAAGATACTTTAATTTTCTGTCACCATCAGCCAGCCTAGGACAACTCTGAAGAAATGACACTTGCAGAGTTTGCTAGCTGTCTTTTCTACCAGCACTCTAGCGTTAAAGCTCCCCTCCAGTTTCTTTCTGTCAGCTGTGAGTGGCTTTCTGTTCTTATTCCCTTTCACGCAGGATCACATACTCTTCCTGCAGTAGTGACAAAAACGAATGGCTAATTTGTTCATCACAAGCACTAGTCAGTAACGGAAGGCTACCTAACAATGCAGAAAAATCTCTGTAACTATTCACAATGGATTTCAGATTTGACATTTGCCTGTAGGAAACTCTAAGTAGCACATTGCCTGGACCCGCTGGCTGCTGTAATGCTGTTTGGCTGGTGTGGGTCTCTGCAGAGGACGTGGGTGTGCATGCCTGCACATGTAAAAGTTTTAGGAAGCAGTGCCATACAAGAACGGTAAAAGTTGTGCATTACCGATGCTAACAAAATGAGAATAATGGGTTGATGTCTGTTGGAAAAATAGAAAAAATGGGCATTACATTATAAAGGATCTTGTAACGTTCCCCTGCAGCCATCTTTTAATGCTCAGCCCCATTCACTGCATTGCCATTTCTGTGAGCTTTAGAATAGTTCCTAACACCGCTCCCCCCGCACCAGCTCCCTCCGAGAGCTGCTGTGCAGTGGCGCAGGAGTATGTCAGAGCTCTGCAATGTGTTTCAGAGTTAGTGAAAACAATGGTGACTTGCTGCATGTCCTAAAAGGCTTACACAGCTCGTGAAGATGGGCATAAGTCTGGGCTGAGCTCAAAAAACGAGTCTGCAGGAGAAAATTGCAAGGTCTTTAGTACTTGCATTGAGCTGGCTGTGTTTTTTAGTGGTAGCTGTCAAGCAGCAGTGCTTGCAGAAAGCTCTGGGCTAGAATATTTCCTAGTGTGTGAGCGACTGCCCTTTGCCCAGAGCAGAGTGGGGACTAGCACCTTGTTTTCTCCCCAGGTGAACCCCAGGATTAATTCCACTAGACAGTATTGAAAGTTTGCTGATGAAAGGGCTCACTGTTATGTCATTCTTGATATTGTAATGTAATAAAAGTTGATGAGGGCTCTGGGCCTTGTCCTAGTCAGCTCACAAGCACTGCAAGGCACCTGTAAACTTTATGATGAAAATAAGACAACTGTCTCTTCATCGCCTGGGAAAGAGAATTCCTGTGCTGGCTTCCCTACAAGTGTACTGTCCGGAACAAAGGCTCTCAGCTGAGCCGGCCTCCCTCCTGCCTTTGCCTAGAGAGGAGCCCCCGGTGGAGCTTCTTCCCTTCGGGTGCCAACTCCGGGTGATGTTTTCCTGGCAGCAAGGTGGGTGCTTGCAGCTGGGAGCAGGAGTGGAGGCGGCATGGCAGGGCTTGGGCCCTGGGGTGGATTTTCAAATATAGAGAAGGGAGTGCCAAAATTCACTTTCTGATTTATTGTTCTATGTCTGTGATATGTTCATTGCTCTGTTTTGGGTTTAATTACTGTAATAAACTGTAGTGAGTTAACACAATCTTTTTGTTCATCCTTCTCTGTAACATCTGTTTTAAAAAAAGATAGTACTTGGCGCTGTTCCGTCAAACTGTAACACGGACCACGTGCTATTAGACAGCAATAAATACAAAGCCATTTGGCTCTGCTTTGTTACATTAATATAAAGCTGTCTCGCGGGACTTCTAAAGAATTGAAAGAATTAACAAATGACTGTTCCAGTTTGGAGAAAAGATAGAGCTAAGTGGAGAAAGGAAGAGAAAAAAAAAATCTTGCGAAGTCAAGCTTGCAGCTTTCCTACCAATCTATCAGCAGTGAGGATATACGAGAGAATTTTCCCATGCTCATGGATATCCACACACACACACACACCCCAATCCTTTCAGGACAGGTATCCACAGATGTGACATCACACTTTCTTTGTGGAAGTATTACAGATGTGATACACCATGTCACCAGTTGTTCCCTGAAGCAGACATTTCCTCCACTTAAAGGGGATGATTCTTCCCGTAAGTCCTCATTTTTCTGAAAACACTGTTCTCAATGGGAGTCTTAACAGGTAAACTGTGACTAGTGGTTTCTTGTTCGGAGAACTTCCCAAAGCAGGACAGCTGTGAGTGGAATAAAACGCGTGAGCAATGAGACTTTGAGTGCTTGCTGCTGCAGAAGTGTCCTTTGACTGAGGGGAAGAAGAGGAAAGATGTTGCACATCGAACAAACTGCAGCCCTCGCAGCTGGAAGGTGATTCTATTTGTGCATTCAGACTGTTAGTACGTCAAAAGTTTTAGCTCCATGATCTCTGGTTTTCTTGGCTTGTCTGTCACAGAGGTAGAACAAGAAAAAGAAAAGGAAAAAGGAAACAGGAAAAGAAAAAGACGTTTATGTTTTGTGGCTGTGGTGTAGGCCTGGCATGGTTTCTCCCTGTCACAGTACTTCTTACCTCCCTCCCTTCTAGAATTCTATGCTAGGTCATGCTTTAGTTAAAAGAAAATTTATCAAATTATATAACTTGCATAAATTAATGTAAACCAAATAAAATCAGAACAGGAGGAGAATTTACCTGATGGAAGTGTCTGAAATTTCAGGAAGCCTTCTTCGCAGAAAGATTTGACCAGGTGTTGAACATGCAGTGACAACGCTGCTGCTGGTTAAGAACTATTTTTATAGAAAAAGCTCAAGTGATCATAAACCTCAGTCAGTATGCTGAGATTAAAATTCCAGTGAAGCAGCAGGTCAAAAACCAGTGATCAGGTCTGTGAAAGGGAACCAGCATAACAGGGAAATAATCAAATTAATACAAATTATTTTCCTGAAGATTTTTAGCATCCTGTAACTGAATTGTACGTTTTCTGGTCTTTGTTAGGTTCGTGTCTGGAAGGCTGAGGTTACGGGTTTGGCTTCTTTGGGGTCTTGCTGCACAGCAAATACTGCTGCACAGCAACTATTGCTACAGGTAGAGCCTCTTAGGTTTTGTACTTTTAAACACAGCGATGCTTCTCTTTGCAGTAATATTCTTTGCTGCTGTGCAGAGCCAGACGTGTCAGAAGCTGGATTTGTTCCCCAGGTTCCTGTTGCTGTGGTTTACACGCTGCGGGACTCTGGGGAGCACCCTGCCTCCCCGCTGGCAGTGGCTCTGTGCTGCACGTCATGCGTTTGGCACAGCCTCTGCCAAGGCTTGTCATTCTGCTCAGGTTCTGGGGTTTTGTTTGGATCTGAAACAGATTCGGCCTCCACATTCTGCAGACTGAAGGCTTAGGAGTTGATGAGAATATTTAGTCTCCCTAAAATTGTAATAATACACATTAAAAATAGCTCTGAATTAGCTGTTTTAACCATTTACTTCATATATGAACGGTTCTATAAATTCTTTATAGGAAATTAAGTCTTTCAGTCTTATAAAGACCCTGTATTGCAATTGCTGTTTGCTTTGCTTTACTTTTTTTTCCTGACCTATGTTCTAATAAACCTTGCATTTTGTGAGTTTAGAATATTTTTCTGTTTTGCAGAACTTTTGTTCGTGTTGAATTCTCTCCAGTTCCAGGCGGTCTCCACCTCTCCTGAGCCGTGATGCCCGAAGCTGGGTGCAGTCCCGTGGCTTTACAAGTGCCACAGATTGGAAGTGTGAACTCAGGTACGCCACATATTACATTCCCATCTGTACTGTGAATTCCATGTCACCCTTGCACCAGTGCATCACCACTTGTGTTTTTAAGACTGAACCATAACCCAAACATCCCAGGACTTAAGACGTGGAGTCCAATCCAAGCTTTTGAACCTGGAGCTATTCAAACTCTCCAGCCTCATATGGCCAGACTTTTGGACATTTGGTTCCCCCTCCCCCGCCACTTTTGGCAGCTAGCACCCTTGGAAATGAGACGGATTGAAACTCCGTCTGTCTTTGGAGGAACCAGTTATTCATCCCAGTTCATATGGGGCCACCTGGTGGTACCGGGCGGGCGAGGCAGAGAGGGCTACCCGGGAGAGGCCCGTGGATGGCTGATGTGTTTCACTTCTTTTTGACCTGACGTCTTCTATCTCAAGACTCTTATGCCTGTTCTTTCTCTTCCTCTGCTTTGCTCCCCTTCTTTCTCTGATTATCTCCCTTTCCCTGGAGCAAGAATTCAGTTGCGACTGACCCACTAGTGGCTTCTTTTCCCAGTGGTTTGTTCACCAGTTTGCCACAAGCCTTCCTCTCTACCTTGCTAAGACGTGAGGACCGCTTACCTTCTGACACTGGAAAATTACCTTGTGCTGCTCCAGCAGAAACTTCTGGTTTCTGTTTTGCACTTAGCTCCTCCCATGGTGAAAGCCTACTCTCTCTTTTTTTAGTTTTTGGCCTGTGACTAGGCAGGAAAATATGGCCTTATGGATTTGATTTATTAGTGCCCTTGTTAAGCTCTAACTGAACTTTATGGTTCAATGTTACTTAAAAATGAATTATGAAGACAGTTAATTTTCAGGTGCCTGCCTTTGAAAAGGCATGTTTTTTGTGTGCTTTGATTCACCTCTGTCATTGTTTCAGGGAGACTTTCATCCATCCACTCTCTTTGAATCTCTCTTTATGAGTTTGACCTTCCTGTGACAAGCTGACGCACAGGGTACGGTATATGGTTCTGTACAAACATCCGACCTGCCATGAGGCATTGTCTGCATGAAGTGCAGCTCAGTACCTCTTTTATTAATCTCAGCTAGAATTCTGCTGATGTACTTACAGGATGAAATCTGCACGTAATGTTGTTTTTCAGGAATCCGTATGCATGTGTATCAAAGGGAAAATGTTTTCATGAAAGTGACCACAACCTGCCTGTGAGGAAAATGCAGTTCCAAGAATGAAAATGAAATTCAGTAAACAAACCCCCAGGCTCCTCATATCAGTGTCCCTGTCTCCTATCAGCTCACCGTTTCCATTTCTGAGGGTGCTTATGTCCTCATGAGGCAATGTCTCAAACTCTTCAGCAAGAAATTTGATAACATTGTAGGAGAAATAGGATTCATTATTCCTCCAGCTGGTATACACAGACACACGCACACAACATTAGGTTCTAGTTAATAAATTTCATAACTAGTTAATAGTCACCCTAGCCAACTTAAGAAAAAAGCCAAACAAACACAAAAGAACCCCCAGGCTGAACCCAAAGACTGTTTCTTCACGTCCACAACAATCCTACTGGGGAAGCAAAGGTCTTCTCCTTGCAGTTTCAGAGAGGATGTGGTTTTCTTTGCTTTCCATCTGGTCACCATGTAGCCTGGCAAAATTGTACTTGCCTGAGGCAATAATGTATCAGATGCACAAGCAAAGTACCCTTGACAATTTTTCTTTGGTTTTCTGTATTTTTTCCATGACGTTAAAGTCCATGATAATAGGGGTTTTATGCCAGTTAGTGTAGAGCATTTTTCCGCTAGTACTTTTGCAGGGTTGTTTTGTTTATCGCTGTTTATTAGGACGAATTGTGCAGCCAGTCCTATTGAAAGGATGGACCAGTGGAAAGCACCCTGAATTCAGGAGGTTGGAGGAACACTTGGCTGCGAAGCCACCTATTCTGTCAGAGGGACCAGAAGAATTTACTGAAAGATCGAGCACCCCTGGCTTATAAATGTAATAATGTAGTTCCTTATGAGGAAGAATGGATGGTTTAATCCTGTCTTCCTTTCAGTGGTTTTTTTTCCTGCAATCTGCTGTCTTGGAAAGGGAAACAGAGATGGAAATCCAATGTAATGATCTGCAGTCTCAGTTTAGTCACCGAAGAGAACTCTTTGTGCTCCTAGCAATAGCAGAAGCACTAAAGGTAAGTGCCAGACGTTAGCTCAGCACAGGGACGTGGCAGCATTAACTTTTGCAGGTGGGTCCTGGGTTATTTGTTCATGTACAGAACTGAAGAATCCCATCAGAACAATGGTGTAGGAAATGCCAGAGTTTATCCACCGGGCTGGAGGAGAAGACAGAGGAATTCATATTATGATTTGAAAAAAGATAACAAATGAAACAGACAGATGGGTGGCCTGAGGGAAAGTAGACCCTCTCACGGTTGCCATTATTGATTTCCTTAAGCAGAAACTGAGCGTTAATATTTCTTTAATGCAAAAATCAGAGATTATTTTCCATTCAGCCTACAAGCGGCTTTACTTTCAAAATCGTATGAAAAAAAAGGTAATTAAAAATTCGTACCTGCTACCACCAAACAAGCTCGGAAGAGCCAGGCTTTAGGCGTACCTTTTACACGTTACTTTGCCGACTTTGTAGCTATTGAGGCTGCAGCACTCGGCGCGGCAGGTGTGCGGTGGCTCACACTGCCGGGCTGGCCGGGCCCGCAGCCCCTTTGCGGGGGCGCTGCCGCCGGGGCCCTGGAGCGGGGCGCGGGGTGCGGGGTGCGGGGAGCGGTGCCGCGCTGCCAGGCGGCGCCACTGAGCCGCTCAGCGCAGGCACCGGCTTCACTCTGCTTCGGGGCGCTGCCCCGGGACCGGCACCCCCCGGTGCGACCCGCCGAGCGACCCCGGCAGGGCGGGGCGGCGGCGGCCGGAGCTGTCCGCGGTGCTGAGCCGGCCCCGCCCGCCCGGCCGCAGGGCAGGGGCACCGCCCAGCCCCCCCCCCCCCCCCCCCCCCCCCCCCCCCCGCCAGGCACAGGGGCACTGCCCAGCCCCCCCCACCCCCCTCCCCCGCCAGGCACAGGGGGCACTGCCCAGCCCCCCCCCCCCCCCTCCCCCGCCAGGCACAGGGGCACTGCCCAGCCCCCCCACGCCCAGGCACAGGGGCACTGCCCACACCCCCCCTACCCCGCCAGGCACAGGGGAACCGCCCAGCGCCCGCCCCCCCCACCACCCCCCCCCCGCCAGGCACAGGAGCACCACCGCCCAGCCCCCTCCCTCCAGGCACAGGGTCACCGCCCCAACCCCCCCCCCCCCCCCCCCGCCCCTTCCCCCCCGAGGACCAGGCAGGGACCGCCGGCGCGTGCCTCTGTTGGCACCGGGTTTATGCCCGCGGCTTCGAGTAAAGCAAGGGTGGGCAAGCACTTCTCATGGGCTAACACAAAAAAAGCGGGGTAATATTTAATTTTACACAATTACAACAAAAACACCAGAGAAATCCTTTCCTGAATATTTTTGCCAATTATTTTAATCTCAATTCCATCTTGTATTTCTATTTTTATTCTATATTCCAGTTGATTCCAGAGGACAAATAGTCAAGTCTTGTGAACAAAAGTCCTCGCCAAGTTCTTCATCATACTGGGATCCAGCCTATGGAGTTGGGACAATGCGGTGCCAACAGGCGTGCCGGGAAGGTGCCAGGAAGGTGAGCAGTGTTCCGGACAGGCTGGCACCCATTTGCATCAGGTCCCGCCAGAGAGCGCCTGTGCAGCCCAAACAGCCCTGAAGAACATTCTGAGTAATTTTGCACAAGCGCAAACTAGACCCTTCCATTAAAACACAGCTGCTTGCTCATGGCTTACTGATCCCTCCTGCTTACTCTCCTCGAAATGCCCTCATGCGGCATTGCTGGCAGCACTAGAGCGTGTCTGTCGCTTTCCGGGATGGATGTATGTTTGATTCTTAGTGCAGCGCTGTCAAATGAACTGGCAAAGCAAACTGTGTGAACAAAGAAAGCTTTAACTTACTAAAACTACCCACCCACCCCCTAGCTATTCAGTTGCTCAGTAAGACATTATAAGAGTGTTCCAGAAATTTCCTTCTCAAAAAGGGAGATAAAAGTCTGCAACTGTTGGGATATGAATTTTTGACCGCATTTGTGCAGTAACATCTGTCATTAAAAAGACAATATCAATTCAGGTACCATGCCAGATTCAGCATTGTAATAAATACTACCAGTGATGGTTTCTGTGGAAAACATTAGATTCTGCTCTAATCTTTGTTAAAATCTAAACTAGTTATTTCAAACTTTCAGTTTTCTCCACAATTCAAGAGTGTTCTGATAATTTATACTTTTAAATGTCTTAAAAGTGGAATAGCCTCTTGCTGAGATGTCTGTGAATCTCTTCTGATAGGGAAGAACCACGACTGGTTCTTTAAGCACAGCCCTGGACTGCAGGGTGAGCAGGTAAAATTAAACTCCAGAAGCAGCCTGTTGTACACACAGTGAGGTACATCCTGCTCTTCTTTACACAATTCTACAACGGGAGTAAATCCACAGAATTTAATGTAATCATCACTGTAAGCACAGGCAAGTATGTTCTGGGGAGCTATAAATGGCTAGCCAAAGGTAACAACTGTGCTTACTTAAAACATAAAGCTAAGAAGTGGTTTCACTGGATCAATTATCTTTAACTCCAACCTTCGTGCTGAAGTTCTCAGTCAGCTCCCAGGGAGCTGGGGGAATGTGGCTGTTAGGGTTCAAGCGTTAACCTGTAATCATCCCAAACTCACGACAGCAAAACTTCCTCTCATTTTGCTATGATATTTTTGTGCAGATTTCCTGCTAGAAGGACAGCTGTGGAAGATGAATCTTTTATTGAAGCCAAGAACAGGCGAAACAAGCAGAACCCATGAGAGTATCTCAGATGCTCTTCCACGAAGCTGCAGGCCCCTTGAGGTGGGAGCACACAATTCACTCGTCAAACTAACAGCCTGCAGCCAGTGATGCTGCAACCTGCCTGCTGCCTTCGGCACATGCTTCCCATCGCGGAGCAGCACGCTCAGGGCCCTTCCTCCTGCCCCCTTCGGTTCTGTTCCCTAGGCCAGCAGTGACAGTGTGAGGGAGAAAAGTAGCAGTGACAGGCTCAGAGGGAAGTGGGAAGAAAATGCCTTACTCTTCCCCTTCCGTAGGGAAAGCAACCGTCTGCAGCGTGAGATGGGGCAGATGTGGGAGAAAAGTGGGGTTTGTCCCACGTGTTTTCCCCTCCGTTACGACCTTCCTGCTCTTTACCTCCTGCGTAGCTCTTGCTTCCCCACCCTGCCCTATGCTGTCACCCTGCACTCTACACACCAGCAGGCCACTGCGAGTCATTTTGGTAGGAGAGTGCTGCGTTCGCTCCTGCCTTCCCCCTGGCCTTAGCCCTGTGTCTTTGCTCGCTGTCCCGGCTGTCACCTGAGGATCTCAAACACTTGCAACCCCTCTTGCCAGGGGGCAGTGGCACCTGGCTGTGCTTGAGGTATGTTGTCCGTTGCCTCCCCCACTAACTCCCACTCTTGCATCTGAGCATGTGAGGCAGCTGAATTGTTCGAGGTACTTTTACTCAGGTGTGGAAATGCAATGTTCAGACTCGGAAACGTAATTTTAATTCCAGCCACGAGGGGACCTTCGTAGTTTATTGTCCCTTTCCTACAGATCGGTCTGCTCCGTACACCAACATCTATGCGACCATGCTCACTTCCACCAATATACTACTTCTCCCTCCTAGCCGAGGATCTGCTTAAATCCCAGTATCCCCTGCTAAGTCAGCTGTCATACCCTTGGAATCTGCGTTCAACTTTATTCCGCTGCTTAAACCCAACAGCACCTTTCCTGTGTTTCCCCGGCAGCTCTGGATTCAGGTCATCAGCTCTCCGTAGCCTCTGGGTTGCTCGGGAGGAACGCGATGGGGTGCAGCTGAGCTGGCAGCAGGGCCGGGGAGTGGGAAAAGTGATGTCTGCATGTGCTGACCCGCAGATTCTGGGCCAGAGATCCAGGGCAGGGGACAGCTGAAGCATTGTTTGTGCTACTGCACATCTTAATAATCCAGCCACAGTGTGATTTTTAAAATTGCTGCCTGAGTCACAGCTATGCTGCTGGTTAGGTAAAAGCAAATTCCTCAGTCTTTTTTTTCATATGATGTTCATTGAGCAACGGCCAGAGTTTATATCAAAAAGACTTCAAGTTTTGCACAGAGGAATATGGCGAATAGCCCACAAAACTCAATACAAAAAATAAAGAGCTCCCATTTATTGCAACAATTGCTTTCACATCATATAGCCTGTGCTCAGAGTCTCAGTCTCCTCTTGTACACAGCAGCTACGTACTTGGATAATTTGATCTGCTTATGTTTGAGTGACAACCAGAGAATGTGACTGTAACGTGCACTAACTCACTCGCTTGATCTCAAGCAAAGAGCGAGCAGCTGAAACAGCCAGCCAGGGTCCCCAGCCTGCTTGTGCCTGGTGGCTAGTGAACGAAGCCCACCGCATCCTGGGCTGCAGCCCAAGCAGTGTGGCCAGCAGGCTGAGGGAGGGGATTCTCCCCCTCTAATCTGCTCTGCTGAGAGCCCCCCTGCAGCACTGCCTCCAGCTCGGGGGGGTCCCAACATCAGCATGTCACAGACCTGTTGGAGCGGGTCCAGAGGAGGCCACAAAGATGATCCAAGGGCTGGAGCAGCTCTCCTGTGCGGACAGGCTGAGAGGGTTGGGGCTGTTCAGCCCAGGGAAGGCTCCGGGGAGACCTTATTGTGGCCTTTCGGTACTTAAAGGGGCTTGTAAGAAATATGGGGACAAACGTTTTAGTAGGACTTGTAGCAATAGGACAAGGGGGAATGGGTTTAAACTGGAAGAGGGTAGATTTACATTAGCTATTAGGAAGAAATTCCTCACTGTGAGGGTGGCGAGGCACTGGCACGGTTGCCCAGAGCAGCTGTGGGTGCCCCATCCCTGGCAGTGTCCCAGGCCGGGCTGGACGGGGCTGGGGGCAACCCAGGCTGGTGGGAGGTGTCCCTGCCCGTGGCGGGGGGGTGGGAGCTAGGTGGTCTTTAAGGTCCCTTCCAACCCAAACCATGCTGCTCTGTCAGCTGCACCAGACTGGCCAGCTGGCCAGCCCAGAACCTGCTCAGCTCCCACCTTCACCGAGCAGGGAGGCATCACCCTCCCGCAGGGCTGCTCCTGCCAGACACCACTCCTGAGGGGAAGTCAGCCCACCCCCTGCTTTTCTTATTTTACTTTCCAGGTGGAGCTGTGATCTTAATTTCAGCCACTGGGAGGAACCTTAGCCCCAGTCATGAAAGGCCCGTGGGCGAGGGGGGATCTCCCCTTGGGTCCCACCAGCTTCCAGGACCACGTATCTTTCTTCAAGTCCTGAAAAAGGGTCTTCCTTTGTGAAAACGTACCCATCTGCTTTCCCACCCCCCAAGTTGTATCCTGAAGGAGATATTGTAACTACTTACAAGCATCATCTTGCTTGTATCTATTGCATCCCAAGAGAGACATGCGAATCACAACTCTCAATTACTTTTCAGGTCTTCTCATGCTCAGGTTGGAATTGAAGGGCATGGTGTTTCTCAGCTGTCATGCTCTAAGCCCTCTCAGAAGTCTCATGTGGGCAATGAAGTCTTTTGTACGTGCTAAGCAGGCCAAGTTAAACCAAGGCTCCACTCGAGATCATGTTTAAACTGTTGTCTATAAGAAATCTTCTAAATCTGTTAGAAGAGTCCATCGCACCTTTGCCTCTATTGTCAAGGCTTAGACACCCTATGGGAATGCAAACAAAAGGGAAGTAAAAATAAGCAATATGTTAACGATAACAATGTTTAGAAAGGGATTTCATGGGAATGAAATAGGTTTTTTTTTTTTTTTTTTTTGCCAATATAAATAAACGCAGAAAGTTCTTTCTGTAGCCGGAGTGTGTGAAATGTGAAACCCTGGCAGTGAGAAGCAGTACCGATATGAATCAGAGTGACTGCGATAAACAGAACCCTTTACCCTGGAGGTGGGAACGTGAGCTGGTGGTTACAGAGCAGAGAGCAAATCTGAAGCGCCTGTTTCTGCCCCTGACTCACTATGTCTGTAGTCAACTGTGAACTGTCTGTACATCAGCTTACCCTTCTGTAGAGCAGGTATCGGGGTCTCGTCAGAGATGCTGACAGCCCTTTGCTGTCAGGAATGCAGGATTTCATGAGTGGAAAGTACGAGTCATTACCACTTTGTCAGGGCACAAGTACCACTCCTTTTGTTAGCACAGCTTACAAGCCAAGGTGGTGATACGCGGCTGACTGAGGAATCTCTTCATTCTCCTGGTAGCGCTGAAAGCCTTTGAGTTACTTCTCAGGCAAACTTCAGAGATCAGCAGCTCCTTAAAGCTGATATGCTACAAAAACAGTCAGTGAAACCTACCTAGTCTTATCCAAGCAATTGCCACTAATCAATATTATTAAAAGGATGCTTTTCTATTTTTAGACATGTATTAATCTATCAAAATCATTGCATGTATTTCGTTTCTATCTTCATTAGCTGCAAGTAAAACCTTTAGAACTGTATTTTGTAACTGAACTATAAACTAATCTTAGCCCTACACAGAGTGAGTTGGTGGTCTCAGAACCATCGCCGAGGTTAAGGTTTCCCAAATAAGGAAATCTTTTAAATAAGGTTTCTTAATCATAGAGCGCACGTAATCCTGCAACTGCAGAATCAGCAGACAGCAATGGCTGAAGGAGGCTGGGAACTGAAACCTCGTTCTGCGCGCAGCAGGACTCCCAGGGGCTCCCGCCTGCCCTGCGACAGCTCCCACTTACCCTCCCTCCCGCGAGCAGACTGCCTGTCCTGCCTGCAGAGCGGAGCTGCCACCGCTCCCCCCATCCCTCAACGGGGCCAGCCGGCGTCTGTGATCTCAGGCACACACTTTGAACCGGCTTCCGTTTTCCTTAAATTTATTGCCGCGAGTCTTCTTAGGAAACCATCAGTTATAAAATCATGCTTTTGAGTAAACCGTCACAATTTTAGGTACGCATTAAGCCAAATCGGTCTTCATCTTTTGAGGCCGCTCTTCTGCACTATAAAATTTGAAACTAACTCCAAAGTTAATGTTACAAGTGGTGACTCTGTATCTTCATTCAGAAAGAACTTAAAGCCCTCATGGCCTCCCACGAAGGAGTCGCTCCCGCAGGCACTGTGGTTTGCTGCCTGTCAGCGAGGCACCGCACTGCCAACCATTTTCCTCAGTGCTTTGGTGTTCTGGCAGAACCCGGTGGTAGCCGCCAGCCTGCCTCGGCCGCTCCCGAGAGCTCCGGCCGCTGTGTCCCGGTGGGTACTAGGGCCAGCCGCGGCTGCTGGAGCCGCACATCCAGGCTGGCCAAACTCCCGGCCCGGCACCGCTTGATTCTAGGAAGCGTCTGAAGGCACCTGAGCTGGTCTCCGTGCGGGTCCCAGCTGCCAGCGCAGGTGCCTGGCAGGTGGCTCGCTGTCGAGCTGCCCGCTGGAACAGGCTTTTCCAGGGGCCTGGCACGACCAGCTGCGACCCCAGCGAGGGCACGGGTGAGCAGGGACGGATGGTGGCACAGGACCACGGTGTGTCACCCCTGCGGGAGCTGGCGGCCCAGGCGCAGGAGGGCACAGGTGGCCAGAGCAGGTGGGAGAGCACAAGGAAATTGCGATAAACCAGGAGAGGCGAAACTGAGGCCTTGAGCACCGCCCTGGAAACGGCTGCCTTCACCGATCGCTCAGCTGGTGTCACCCCGGCGGGGCAGGCAGGGGCCGTGCGGGCGGCAGCGGGGCAGGCAGGGCCCAGCCGGGGCTGCTCCCTCCGCCGGTCCCTCGGCGCGCGGGCGGAGGTATCCCAGCGGCCCGGCGCGGAGGCTCAGGCGCGTCGGAGGGGGACGGGGCCCCCCAGGTGAGAGCGGGACCCCGCGGGGCCCGGGGCGGGCCCACCGGCCTGGGGCCCCTCAGCCGCGGGGGAACGATCCCGATCCCGATCCCGCTCCCGCCGCCGCGGCAGCCCCGGCCCCGCAGGGCCGCCCCGGGTCCCTGCCCTCAGCGGGGAGGGGGCGCCCGCCGCGCAGCCGCCGTGCCGGGCCGTGCCGGGCCGTGCCGGCCGTTAGCGGGCGGCGCGCGCAGCTGTGAGGCAGGAGAGCTCGCGCGGCACCCCCAGCCCGCGCGCCGCCGCCTGAGGGAAAGCGAAACCAAAAGGGCGGCGGCGGGGAGGGGGAAGGGGAAGAGGCGGGCGGGGGCGGGGCGGGGCGCGGCGCGGTTCTCCCCTCCCCTCCCCTCCCCTCCCCTCCCCTCCCCCTCCCCTCCCCTCAGCGCCGGGGCGGCGGCGGGCGGGCGCGGGGCGGCCCTGGCCCTGGCGCCGGGTCAGCGGGCACGGTATAGCCGCCTCCGGCTGCAGCCGCGGGTGAGTCAGAGCTGCCCGGGGAGGGCGGGCCGGCCATGAGCCGCGCCGCTGGGCTGCCAGCAGCGGCCGCCGGTTGAGCCGCCAAGAAGTTTCCCCGGTGGCGGCGGCGGTGGCGCGGCGGTCCCCATGCACGCTCCCGGCCGCCGGCCCTGGGGCGCTGCCCGGCAGGCGCCCGTCGCCCAGCCCGCCGCGGAGCCCGGCGCGGCGCTGCCCGGCAGCCCGGGGCTCGGCCGGGCCAAGCGGCTGAGCGTGGGGGAGCTCCGCTCCCTCTTCGAGGCGCGCTGCGCCGCCGCCGCCGCCGCCGCCGCCCGGCAGCTGCCCGACCCGGCCAAGAGGGGCGTCCGGCCCCCCAACGGCGTGCTGCCGCCCGTCATCCCGCGCCTCACCGTCACCGCTGAGGAGGGCGAGGAGGCGCCGGGCGGCGGCCCGACACCGGCGGCGGCCCCGGGCAGCGGCTGGCTGCGCACGGACAGCTCGCTGCACCTGCAGTCCCGCCGGCTCTCCACCTCCTCGCTGTCCTCCACCGGCTCCTCGTCCCTGCTGGAGGACTCGGAGGACGATGTCCTGAGCGACACGGAGGGCAGGAGCCAGGGCATCGTGCACCTGGAGCGCGGCGAGGACACCAACCAGGTACGGGGGCCCGGGGGTCGCGGGGGTCCCGAGGCCCCGCTGGGCGCAGGCTGGGGCCGCCCCCCCCCGCCGGGCACCCGCCCCGCGGCCGGGCACGTCCCGCACCGCAGGCGGCGCGTCGGGGGCGGCTGAGTGGTCCGGGGGGGCTGGGATCTTCCTGTTTTGTGAGGGTTTGCTGGGCTTTTTTGTTGTTGGTTTTTCACAGTCTCCTTTCTCAGATCTTCAAAATAAATTTTTTCCAGGCATTTACCAGCAGGTATTTTTTTGTCTCTTCCAATCCTGGAGTCCTGTGGTTGTCAATTTTTGAGCTGCTTCTTGCTGTGAGCATGACAGGAGATGGGGAGGAGCTTGGAATGGGTAGAATGCGTGCTTTTGTCCATTCTGGCAGCAACGCATTCTTCTCAGTAAATCCCCTCTGTAATTTGGCAGCTTTCATCCGTGAAGTGCGCTGCTGAAGGCATAGAGTTAGTTGCTTTTTCATGAGCTTTAGTATATACTTGCCTGACTCCTTATACTGGGCTTCTTGGGGTTTTGTAATGTATGTTGCTCTCCCACCTTTATTAATAGAGACCACAGCCTGAATTGTTCTGCTGCCAGCTCAGAGGCACCGAACTGTTTTTGAGCAGAATATGTTTTGAAAAAAACGTGTAAGCAAGAAGTAGCACAGCTTGTAGGTGATACCTCCAGCTGGACTTTTCTCATGGTAATTGTGGGTTTACTACTTTAGAGGACACATAGTACAGAGCTAAAATGCTGTGAGCGATACTGGTTTTGTTTGCATCAACCTGTGGCCTGCTTACAGAAGAGAAAAATAAAAGGTTGAAAAGGTTTTGTGCTTTTTGTCATACCGCTTATGAGGAAAATTATAATAATACCACTTGTACTCTTGTTTCTGAGATAGAATCTGGTGCGTAAAGGAAACGTTTACTATTGTTTTGCTTTCTTTTCTAAAATCATGCTACGCTGCTGGGGATTTTGTGAAAGCAGTGGAAGAATAGAAATTTAAGATGGAGAGGGGCTAGAGGGTCTCATTTGACGCCATATCCCTGCTGTTGCAGTGGGCTTATGCGTGGTTAATCCGGAACAAGAATTTAGTTGTAGCACTTCAGCGATACAGAGAACTCTGTGATGGCATTGTGGCGTCTGGTTAACTTCTCTTGAATACAGACTGAAGCAAAAGCGATTCTTCAGGTGAGAAGCCTGAAAAAACCCACACAAACCCTTTAAGATTTTGCTTCTGCATCTCTGAAGTCATTGGTATTGTATGTGACACTGAGTCGTAAATCATTCCTTAGAACTTTATCCTTCCTTTGTAGTCTGACATGCGTGTATCTAAAATGTACAGCATACGTGCATGTGGGTGGTGTTACTTTCTTTTAAATTACACAGAATTTCTAGGCACTGCAAAATGGGAAAAGGTCTTAATCGCCTTTTAATTGCAAGAAAAGAAAATTTTACAAGTTAAGAAGTTGTTATTTAGCAATGCTTTATGGACAAACTAAAAATAGCTGTATTATAAATGTTTTAAGCTCTGAGACAATGTCCTACTCATTTAGGTGTGTGGGAAATCAAGAACTTTAATAGTATTATGGGAAATCAATTTCTGAAAAAGTTTTTGCATGTTTCCCAAGTTTAGCACAGCTGCAGGATTTTTTAAATGTCTCATTGGTAAAGTAAGTATTCACTCAGCTGGTAAAATACTTCATGTTTTTAAAGGCTGAGTTACTTTTCCATACCTGCAGCGTCGGGGAAGATAGGGCAAACTGCCTGCTGAGGGCCTGCGTTCTGACTGATGTTCTTGATCTCGTTCTTGCCTCTGTGGCAGGTTGGCAAGCCAGAGCTGGGGCTGGGACCTGGGACTCCAAACCAGCAGGGCTAAGTATCACCCACTTCATGACACTGTCTAATAAATTAAGCGGGTCATCTGCTTAATGCATACTCGTGTAGTTCCTTGCTGCGTTACCTACTGAGAGCTCAGATCCTGGGAATCTGCTGTTTTCCCTGGGGTCGGGCTCACTGCCTTTCAGCTCGGGTGGCTGCGCTGTGTGCTCGGGGATATCGGGAGGTGACCAGGACAGGCTTGTGCTGGTGTTTGATGTCTTTCTGTACCGGCCAGCGCTGTGATACCAGCGGTCCCTACACTCAGCTGTCCGGTCCCTATGGACGCTGTTTTGTTAGCGGAGCAGTGAGTACTGAGCACGTAGCAAAGTAGGAGTCTGAGCTTTGAACCAGCGTGGGTTCAGCTTTACAGCGTGTCCTCTTTACTGATTAATCTTGAGGCAGGATGAATAAGTCTGTGTTAGAACAGAAGGCTTTGGTTTCAAGGCAGGCATGTACAGGTGAAAATAACTAGAAATTTTAGGATAACCCAAGGAATGGCTTTGTGTTTTGAAGATTCTATTTAAAGGCAAATTGGCACATTTTTTTCATGCTTATTGTTTCTATATAAAATACATAATTTTAATAGATGAAGGCTCCTTCTCAGAGTGGAACATAAAAGAGACTTTTCTGAAGGGAAACGGAAATCAGAGGTGGGCCAAATTTGCAGTTTCCTAATTCATGGGAAATTGTGACATTTTTAAATTTCCCTCTGATTGGAATTTTCTCAGACTTTTCTTTGGAAATGTTAGAAATCAATTTGTCACCTGGCAGCTTACGACTAAGCTCAGACCAGTGCTCGGTGGGTTGTGGACCGTCAGAGCCTACCAGGCTCCCCGGTGCCTAGCAGGGACCTTGGAAGCTTGCCCGAGTCTTCAACTGCGGGAGCAGAAGTTCTGATAAAGTTCCTGTTATCAGGGCTCCAAGGCTTCCATCTGCAGACCTGGGGACTTGAGACCTAAGCTGAGGAAGGCCCTCCCAGGCCTCTTGGTGGGAGGCCTCTGCTGTTGACCTGGAAATCAAGACCCATTTGGGTCTTTGAAATATTGTGGGCTCTCAAGCTCCCAGTGCAGGAGCACGAGCCGAGCGCCCTGGAGCCCGCCCTTGCTGCCCTGCGGATACCTGGCCTTAAATCCTGGGTGGGGGCTGTGGGGCGCTGTCCCCAGCCGTGCCCGGCTCCTCCTGGCAGCCCGCTGGGCAAGCGGGGCTCTCCGGGGGGGTGCCATTCAGCTGTGCCTTGCACAGTGTTCTGGGTCGGGTGGCATATGGTGACAACGTGAAATTTGTGTGTCTTACTGAAGCACGTTTGGTACTTCATTTTGCAGTCACTGGTGGTGGCTTTGGGAACTGGACTGTCCTGGCTTTCCTGGAGGAAGACCCCTCTGGCCATTAAAGGTTGACAGTGTGGGAGAAGCCCAGTTGTGCTGCTCTCCTGTTAGCTGAACTCGTGGTTCTGTGACACCGACTGCACGTAGCTGTACCAATGTAGTTTGCCTAACACCATAGCTGGAGCTTCACAGATTTTGGCGGTTAACTGAATAAAAATCTATTGGTTATTTTTTAAATAGCCAATTGACTGGATAGGTTTTGCCTTATGACAACAGTTGGCATTCCTGCCTTCCCCTGCATTTAAATGGAAGCGTGCTTTTCTACCCTTGCCTCGCACCATCTGGGAGGTGTACATACACAGCTGAATCTTGCACCAGCGGTCCATTTATAGTAGTGGAGAAAGTGCAAGAGTTATGTATTTTTGTCTTCATTCCGTGAGTGAGCCATTTTAAGAAATACGTAAGTCTGGTTAGCACCTTCTTTGTTGGGACAGAGACTTTAAAAAGTGTTTTTCATGGAGAATAAACACCATGGTAATGTACAGCAGCCTCTTGTCCTCTTTATAGGAGAATGTTGTTTACTGGATAGAAACATGCCAGATAAATCTGCTCATTCTCATAACTGTGACCTGTCATTCCGAATTCCTAGATCTGTAACCATGAGAACAGCTGACAGCTTGCTAGAGAAGCAGCAGTTCATTTCTTGCGTGCGACAATACCAGTCCAGAAACTTTGGGGGACAGCCGTTAGTCAAGCTTGTTTGGTTTCACTAGTCTTCTCACTGTTATTTGTCATAGTGCCAAGCACCTCAAAATGGACAAACATATAGAGAGGCGCACACACACTTCATAAATCCAGACTGAAAGTTTCAACTACTTTGGCTCAGGGGTGGGTTACATAAGCTAATGCGGTAGAATAGAATTGTTATTTTTAAATGAAGAATGGGAACGAAGGGATGACATAAGTAAGACTGTTAATGGGTTTTTAGCTTACTTTCCAAAGGAAAGAAAGCTTGTGTAATCACTCTATCAATTCCATTTTAACAGTTTCAGTAGATTTCAGCCCAATCTGACAGTGGCACAGACATCTCAAAGTTTCTTTGAGAGCTATTTAAAGTTCCGCAAAGATCAGCCTCTGGGTAGAAGAGAGGAAACTGAAATAAGTGCATACCTTTCCTTCTCGGGGGAGAAGGTGCAAGATGAGTCTTTTGTTTTGCTTGTTGACTAGCAAACTGGCATGTGCATGCTGGCGAGCTGGTCACTGCTGGTGCTTGGGCCAGCCGCAGCAGGCAGTGCCTCTTGCCCTGAGGGAAATCGGGAGGAAGCACCCAGGGCTGGGGACGGCACTAGCTGAGGAAGTTGGGGGTGGGGGGTGGGTGGGAATGTGGAAACGTGAGAGTGAGTGGAGGTTTTTTGGCACAAGCTGGTAAAGGACAGTGACAGGTGCAGTTATTCTGATTAGCAGGTATCAGGTAAGTAGGAACCAGGCTTCAGTAGCTTGCTGCTCACGGAACAACTACTTTTAATGGAATGCACTTTGCGGTTCTAAAAAAAATATGCTGATTTATGATGACAGTCCTGTATACTGAAATCTTTCTGTTGTATGCTGAACAAACATGAGGTGAACAGCAGCAGAGTACATTGTACATTGCGCATTTCTTCGTTGCGTGGTTACTGGGCCGAAGCTCTGAATCGGGAGCCTTCCCCCAGTCCAAGGGTGGTTTCTTCACCACTGTGTGCTCAAGTGGTGGGGTATGTTGAAACATCAGCAGTATCAGTTCTAGTGGTGACTGCTTGTTAGTAATGTGGATTCTTGTCTAGTAGGAAATGAGTTGGCTCTTACCAAATCAGTTGAAAGAGAGGCAATTAAATGTCATATCGCTGAAGAGTTCCTGATCCTGGATATATCTGAAATGGTGACCTAGATGTTACAAGATTCTTCTCTTTTGAATCAACTTCCCCCTGATAGTTTTCACTTTTTGTACATTAAAGGACATGTTGCTTGGGTGTACGGTTTAAAATTGAAAGAGATCTAGTATAATATTTTTTTTCTTATGGACCTGTTGGATTAGCTGTGTTCTAGAAGTGTCTCTATATGTGCGCTTCTACAGTTCAAGCCTCCTTATAATGCTTATTAGATCTGGAAAGAGGGGAAGAAAGTAACAGTGACTGCCCATCGCCGTGTGATGTGTTCGTATTTAAGGAGGTCATACCTAAGCAGATTCTTCTCAAGCTGTTATTGACTCAGCAGAGCTGAAGGTTTATTTGTGAAAACCCACACCAGTCTCAAAAGGAAAGTACGGGTAGTGGCTGGAGCAATAGTTTGGAAATTTTGCATGTCTGTATGTTTCTGGGTTCTGACGTTCTTACCCTATTAGACTGATTTGATGAGGGTGAACATATTTTTAAATTAAATGTGTGGCAGCTAACACAGAGAAAAATAACCTCTGAAGTCACATCTTGGGTTTATTATAAATGGAACATGTTAAAGTGAATCAATTTGATTCAATGCTCAAACGTGATGCAATTTAATACAGCTTATATTTCTGGAAGGTGAGAATGCACATTATATTTATGGGGTAGATAGATGTTTTGTTTAGCAGTGGCTGAGAGAAGAACTAAGGGTCATCATACAGCATTTTGTGGTGATTATAACGTGTGGCAGAAAAGGTAATGGCATCCCCGTACCTCATGGAAGGAAAAAGGGATCCTGTCTTATGTACAGCACCAGTTGAATCACTGTCTCTCTTCCACCTTCTCTGTCAGTGCAGTTTTTGTGGAGGAAGGGGGCTGAGGCAGAACAAATTGGCTTGTCAGTCCGTATTAATCTGGATCTTGCATAGCGTAGGTTTAGATTGTATTTTTTAGTGCAGTTCTCAACCCTCTCTACCAACAGGGCTTCCTCTGCAAGGCTCACCAGTTGGGCAAGAAGGCATTGCCTGACATAGCACAGCATACCTCGGAGAAATAGCATTAAAAAAACCCCAAAAACACCCAAAAAAGGGAGGGGGGGGTAGATGTTGGTCCCCATGTATTTGGGTTTGGTGGCAAGGTGTTGGTAGTGGGGGGCTACAGGGGCGGTTTCGGTGCAGCACTGCCCGAGGCTGCTGCTACCACCTGGAGCTATGACTCACAGGCAGTCCCCTGCCGGGGCAGGGGACCAGCGTGAGGAGGGTCCCCCCCGCGGGGAAGGGGCGGCGGGGGCAGCCTGGCAGGGACTGACGGCAGCCCCGGCCCTGCGCCCCGCGGGAGGAGAGACCGTGGGAGCGAAGCGGAGCCCGGGAAGAAGGTACGGGTGGGGGAAGGTGTTTTTAAAACTTGGCTTTATTTCTTATTATCCTACTCTGATTTGATTGGCAATGAACTAAACTAATTTCCCCAAGTCGAGTTGCTTCTGCCCGTGACGGTAACTGCTGAGTGGTCTCTCCCCATCCTTATCTCAACCCACCAGCCTTTCCTTACACCATCCCTCCCCGGCCCCGCTGCGGGCAGTGACAGCACTTGGTGGGCACCCGGCACCCAGCCAGGGCCAACCCACCGCCCTCCATCAGCTCACGCTGAGCGGAAGCGTAGGGAAGGGGCAGCAGCTACATGTTCATCCCGTGTCAGACTGGTCTATAGACTGGTCTATTGTTTCCAGTGCTTAACTGGTCCATTCCTGTCAGTGATGGAGAAAGCTTTCTGGGGTAACCCAGCCAGCAGCATTGGGGTGGGTTTTTGTATCAGTAAATGCTGAGCTTCCCACAAGGGATGAAATTTTCCTTTACATTCCAAAACAGGGAAGTGTGAGACTGATGCTATAGAAACCTACCCTGAACCCATGAGGCCTGGCTATTATTGCCTGTTACCAGACCTTCTATTCCTTGGTGAGCTTGGGAAGATGTTAGCCAAAGACCAATTGGCAGCTCATTTGAAGCAGCAATATCATGGACCTGGCACAATCCAGATTTAGAGCTTGGGACTGAATCTCTGAGCCAGTTGGTGACTACAGCAAGCATGACACAGACACTGCTTTATGGGAGCCTGGCATTAACTCAGAATCCAGGAACACTCCTCATCTACAGGCTGAAATAGCCAAGTAAGGTGGTGCAGCAAATGCAAACTCCTTAAACTGTTCACCCCAGCCCACCAGTTACCACCTTTACTTTACTCACATTCAACTTGAATCTGGTGTTCTTCATCAGCCTCTGACCTCATCCACACCGGAGCCTGATAAGAGGTGCGGTTACAGGTGATAAAGAGTAAGTATGATACATGTTGTATCTGCATGTAATTGGCACTGAAAAGTGTGTGATTCATAGTCCACCGAGTGATTACCTGTTTAACAGGAGGCTGGAATGTTGTGGAACTGTGTGAATAAGGAAGCTAATGGCGATGGCACAGCTCACTTCTGATGTATCAGAGGGAAGTGCAAACTCCTGTAGTTTTCACACAACTTTCATATGATAAGAGTAATATCTCCTGGTAAATTACATTGCACACTGCGTAGAAAGAGAGTGCCTTTGTTTTCCACTGGTGGTAGGAAATCATCTTTCATTGTCAGTGTAACCGATTCTGTCCCCTCATCTCTGCCACATCCTGATATAAACTGATCCAGTCCTAGCTATAGCTGCCTTCACTACTCTGAGCTGCTACAGAGAACACAGCAGTCTTTGTGCCTTAGCTTTTTTTTTTCAGGCAGCTCTGTATAGTTGAGAACACAGCAGCAGTTCTTCTCAGTGATGTTCAGTGTGGACAGCGTGTCACTGCTGTCCTTGGCTTGCTTTGGTTCCTGAGGTGGAGTGCCGATCCAAAGGTGGGTTTCTAGTGCTCCGGTGGGGTCGATGGAGCCCCACGGGCAGGTGTGTTCAGCCCCCTCACAGAGCCGGGCGAGCTGGAGGAGCCTCAGCTGTGCGCGGGCAGCCCTGACCTAGCTCTGCCCCATACCCCCGGCCCATCTCTCAGGGGAGCTGGAGGGCCCCCCAGCACAGTGCCCCTCCAAGTGCCCTCTGTAGCGGGGCCAGCCACTCTGCCTCGCCGCAGCGCGCCTGCGCAAGGGAGGGAGGGGGAAACCTCGTGGCCGTGTGTCAGCGCTTGCTGCTGCTGGAACCTGCTCAGGTGCTCTGAAATCACCACCTCCACTGGAAATCTTCTAAGATCCCCTGAACTCGTGGGACAGGTCGTGGTCTTCTCTTGTACTTTCAGATGATGGTCTGGTGGGCAGACACATTGGAGCGGGAAGCTGCCCGATTCCAATGCAAGCTAGTCAGGAGCAAAACTTTGGAGACGAGGGAAGTAAGAGGGTTGTGATAGGTACAGGATGTGTACAGGCAAGCAGGAGCAGGGTGATTGGGACTGGCTGGGCATGCCACTGGAAGTGCAAGGGGAAAGGCTTGTCAGAAGATCAAAACTTAACGGGCAAGAAGACTATTGCTTTAAAACCAAAGGAAAATACATTCTCAAAAAAAAACCCCACAACCAAACCCGCATCAGGACAACATGAGACAACTGTATTAAGAAATCATCATTCATTCAGTCAAGCATTGAAAATATCTGAAATAAAAGAACTAAAATGACTTCAGTATGGGTGTATTAATATTCTACAGCCTTTAATTGCAAGCAGGTGTAGTTCTTGACACACAGAATGCATGACTCTCAGCTAATAAGCACGTGGTTTAGATTTCCAGTCAACACAAAGGACAAGTTACAGTTCCATGGTGACTGATGGCGTGTGTTGCAGGACCTCTGTTTCTTCATAGGTAGGTATGCAGCAAATCGGGCGGGTTGCACGAAGGGAAAGCCTGACTTCCCGATCAAATGCTGCTGAACGCTGCTGCGGAGAACGGCTGGCCTTTCACAGTGCCCCTGGGAGAGAATAGGCAAGTTATTTATGCAGACCTTCACCATGGACATAATCATATTTTTCTCGCTCTCCTATTGACCAAGTTGAGAGTACAGTTCTCACTAGCAGAAATGCCGAATGTTTGTACCTGCAACGGAAGTTAATGGGAGCTGTTCTACAGTATTGTATAACACTAGGTACTAGGGAAAGCAGAAATTGACATCTCAGATTGGACTTTCAAAATCAGTAGGTACTTTTCATTTTAACTTTTCTTCAGTATTTTCCCTGTGAGATATGACTATAACAGGTTGCAAAACCAAACTCATTAAAGTTTGAAAAGCTTGAAAAAACTCTGCTGCTGCAGTCATGGCTGTCTTCAAAATACTATACACAACTCAGTAACTGTGTTTACAGTAATTTCCAGTAAGTGAAGTAAAAATGGTAAAGCCAATGAGGACAGAATAATCCCCCCCCTTGCTTTTTATAGAGTCAGGAATTGTTTGTTTACACTGAATGAATAGGAACTACAATATGTTATAATTAAAGACTGTATCGTAAGCTCTGCAGAAAAGGGTAGGTGTTGCCTTGAAGAGGATAACTTGTTTGCATCAAAAACTTGAGTTCTAAAAATTTCTTAACTTTTGAATACGTGGTTTTGCACTGAAGACATCATTAAAGTTCCAGCATAAACGTAATTCTGTATCCGAGCAGGTTCCAGCAGCAGCAAGCGCTGACACACGGCCACGAGGTTTCCCCCTCCCTCCCTTGCGCAGGCGCGCTGCGGCGAGGCAGAGTGGCTGGCCCCGCTACAGAGGGCACTTGGAGGGGCACTGTGCTGGGGGGCCCTCCAGCTCCCCTGAGAGATGGGCCGGGGGTATGGGGCAGAGCTAGGTCAGGGCTGCCCGCGCACAGCTGAGGCTCCTCCAGCTCGCCCGGCTCTGTGAGGGGGCTGAACACACCTGCCCGTGGGGCTCCATCGGCCCCACCTGTGTGCTGTGCCCCGCAGTCTCCACAGAAGAGACTGTCCGCACGCTAACGAGTGTCTCCTGCAGATGAACTTCAGGTTCTTAGCATTTGCCAGGTTAATCAGGTTGACTTCTGCTCTTCCCATGGACTGCTCCTGCTCTGAAGACTCGACTCTTAGCAGATTTCAGGCTCCTTCAAAATTCAAGGTTAAAAAGCTTTTCAGAATATTCATCAGAAATCTCGTAATGGGATCAAGATGTACCTTTTTCTAGCTTTGGAAATAGCTGAAGTTTTGTTGGAGTTGCTCAGTCTGAAGCAAACAGGTTTTGCCCTTCTTTGAGGTGGGTAATTTATAACAATTCTCAGGAGAATGAGACAATGAAACAGAAAGATTTCTTGGGCATTGGTGCTTTAGTGGCTGTATAGGAAATCTGGGTTTTGAGACCCTCATCTTCTGAACGAGGCAGAACTAGAGCAAGTGTTGACGGGTAGCCTCTCCATCGCTGTATGCTTATGTGATGCAGTGATAGGAAGGATAAAAATCTGTGTGAACAATGTTCATGCATGCAGATTGGCTGTTTGTTATCTTTTGTGGGGTTTGAGGGGGTTGTTGGCTAAATGCACTTGCCCCAAATGTTCTAATCATGATAAGCTCCTCTTGCTGTGGGCTCCTCCTCAGCCGTTCCCACACGTGGACGTTCTGTAGGAACTGTGGCACCGGTACCACCAAGGGTCAGCTTTGTTCACAGGAGAATGTAATCTGAAGAAACTAGGAAACTTCCTGCACTCCAGCTTTCACTTCTCATAGTGCAAAATGCTGAGTATCAGAATTTTGGGCTGATACTTGGGTACGGTTTGTATTGTCTTACCCTATGGAATTTAGATATGGAACTTTTTTGCCTTCTTTGTACTAACCGGGGAGGAGTAAGCAGTTAAATCCTGAGGTACTCATTTCAGGACAGATCCTGCTGTTCTGTTGAACAAGTGGAGATTCCTGACCACCAGGTCCATTTGCCCGTCACTTGCTCATGACGCCTCCATGGCTACCAAAGGCATTCAGTAGAAAAAGTAATGAAGCCATATTTTAAATGCATTAGGAAGAAGTGAGTCCCTGGAGTTCTCTCTGGCCTAATGATCTGCATGAATCTGGGCACTAATCGGGCCCCTGTAACAGTTTCATGGCTTATTTCCCCAAAGTTTATAACCAGACCAAAGAGAGTGTGTGACTGCCTGCCTTCAGCAATGCGACCAGGGAGGGAGGAGGTCCTGTGCTATCTAATAGCCCTGTGCTTGTTAATCACTATGCCAGCAGCCTCCAAGGGCTTTTCCAGCAGTACGACTGGCTCGTGTCCTGAGCGTGGTTTCCTATTCCAATATTAAAACTGGAGGGACAGAAAACTAGCTATCTTTTTCTTCCATCCCTGTTTATCCACTGGGATTTTCTGCATTATCTCTAGAAATATGTCCTCTCCCACTGACATAGTTGCATGTCTTGATCCCAGTCTTCCTTTTTAGTCCTCTGATGTATAGGCAGCAGTCCTGTCTGGGACAGGAGATGGCTATAGGATGAATGTAGCCTAGTCACAAATTTTCTTTTTACGTTGCATTCTTTGAGAAAAAGAACAGGGCAGCAAAATCAGTCTTGGCTTGTGAAGTAACTTCTCTGCATAGCTTGTTCCCCTGCATGCAGCATAAGCCATAAATCACCTGCAAATGACACCTCAAATATTGGTCTTGTCTTTGCTGAGCCCTGGTGTATTGGTCTTGGTCCTGCTACTGATGTCCAATTGTGTGTGGAAGCTGCTGCTTGCTCCATGTTTCAGGAGGCTGGTGTAGGTGGTTGTGCAAGATACGGGAGTGTGGCTTGCAGTTCTGTTGCTAGGAGCCAACAGTATGAGATTCTTTTTAAGTTTTAGGGTTTTTTTTTAGTCTCTCTTACTACAAGATTAAAGTTTTGTAGATAAATGGTCTATGTATAAACTACACTCTGTTTGTTTTATTTTATTTTTAGGTGGGTTTGCATCTTAATAATTGGCAATTGATGTTTGTGCTTCTGAGAAGGTGGGATCTCCAGCATCTTGATTGTAAACACATGCGTTTACCTTCAGGGCAGAGAAAACATACTCTGTACAACACACTGACTATTGTTCAAACACCCACAACTCTTCAGGAAGGCAGATGCCTTGTTTCAGTTTCAGTCTTTCATTGAGTCACTCCTGCTTATGTAAGATCTGAATTTGACTCTCTTTCTTAAGGCTACATTATGGAAATTAAAATCTTAAATAATCCCTTGTCTGCTGGGACTACCTGCTTCTGGTACGGAGGAGGAATTCAGCTTGCCTTTCTTGTGCTGTCCTGTTAACAGAAATTCTCTTTTGATCCTGTGGTTTTGCTCAAGGGAGAAGTCATCTTTTCTCCAGATTCCTTACATAGTTCCTAGTGCTGACATGGGGCAGGAAGAGTTTCTCTAATCTTAGGTTTGCTCCAAAACCAAACAGCTACCTCTCAACCCAGAAGGCCCTCTTGCTCCTATGGGGAAAGGTGCAGGGTCCCCATTTCCATGTAACTCCAGGTTTCTCTCCAGTGTTGCCACGTTCCATTTATGGGCTCCATCCTGCCTGGGACACTAGCCTCGCTTGTTCTGTTCTGATGCTAACCCAAATAGGAGCGTGACGGGGGTGTGTTTGGCGGGTGTTGGGATTTTTTCTTGTGTGTGTGTTTGTTTTGGGGGGTTTTCTCCTTTTTTAAAATCCTTTCAATGCAGTGGTTTGGAATAATCTCACAGTTACTGTGTTAAAGCTCTGAGTTTTAAAGTGGTTGCTGAAGGATGTGGCTTTGCCCTAGGTAAATACCACACCCCACTAAATAACAGTGCCTATGGCGTGTTGATACTTGCATTCCATGGCAAAGGGTGGGCTGTGTTTGAACAGCGGCGTGCATGGTAGGTGAAGCCGTAACCGCTTACGCTTTGTTAGAGGAAAATGGAGGTGTGAGTTTGGAGGAGACAGAGAGCCAGAGTACTGGACTTTGACTTGTGATAGATTCGAAGAGCAGATGGTGAACTGTTACAGAGTATTTCTGATCTGTTTTTACATGACATATTTTTAGACTCTAATATTCCTTTTCACTTAACACTATGTTGCTGCATATTTGAGTACTTGAATGCGTTATTTAAGTGCCTCTAATTTAGTTTATAAGCATTAATTACTTAAATTGTTCAACAGTGTTCTGAAGTGGAGCTGTTACAGCCTGCAGTTGTGGGAACTGGGGCAGAGAAAGGGCACGTGTCTGGACCTAGATCCCATACTGAAACAGCGGAGTTTGCTCAGATCTTTTGCAAATGGTTGTCCAATATTTTAGGATGTTAGAAGCTGAATTATCATGGTAGAAAAGAAAAACGTTATGCGAGTACACTTTCAAAATAAATAGCTATCAGTAACATCTTATTATATGTATGTGCATCCATACATGCATGTGTATAGTAATTTCAGAAATCCTAATTTGCAGACAAGTGTTGGGGTGAGTGACTTCATTTTTTAAATGAATGTTTCAATACTTTTTAGGAAATGGAAATAAAGCACAAAAATCAGGATTATGTAACTTTCTTCACTGTCCTGCAGGACATAGGTATGTTTAGACTTGATGATGAACTATCTTGGTGCTTGTGACTAGAACTCCTTTCAGAAGTATTGCAACTCATTGATGCTGGGATTGGCCTGGTTCTACCCAGGTGACCTCAGTCCCCTGTGACTGAGCTAGACCGTGATTTTACAGAGATCTGTCAAGCCTTGAAAGCTCGCTGATACCCATGGAAAGCCCTTTTCTGAGATCTCACCCAAATGTTTTGGTTCTGTTGGAAATGAAAGCCACTTATTCTTGTCCTTCCCAGTGGACATGGAGAATAGCTTACTGCTCTTACAGCTGTGAAAACTTGCTGTGTATTAGAAGACAGTTGCCATGCTTGGTCGTCTCAGGGTAAATAAACACAATTCTTTTGGCCTAAGCCATAGGATGTTTGATGTTTGTCAAAATTTTTGTGGAATACTGAGCACAACCATCACAGATAACTAGTAGGTTCTTACAGCAACCTTAACTCTACCCTTGTGCTTGCTATCCTTGCCTGCAGGAAAAAACGGGTTATAGCAGAGTAGTCCTCCACTGTGACGGTGTTCCGTTCCTTTCAGACAGAATTTCAAAGTTAGATGGCATATGGCTTCTGAGGCCATTACATGAGGATGTGCTGGAAACATGGTAGGCTTTCAGCATGTGTTCACTGCCCCAGGGTGCTAGAGATAGGAGGCGGCCACTCTCCGGCCAGTTAACAGAATACAATTTTGCAATTTCTGTCTGATGGTTTTTGGTGAATGAGGAAGTGTAATAAAGGATAAATATTAAAATGTCCTTCATTTCTCTTTATCTGTTCAGACTAGAGATTCCCTTGTGGCCACTGAATCACTGGGGTGTTAAACGGGTGCTGAGCCTAGCCCTGAACTGCTGGTCAGGCAGGACGGAGCTGCGTGTCTCAGTAGCAGCCTGCACCACCTTCGCAAATGAGATGAAGGATATGCTCAGCTTCCTTCCCAGGCACCGGAGCTCGCCCGGGGAGGTGGGCTTGCTGAGGTTCTGTCCTGGCATGTGGCCAGAACGTGGTGTCTCGACAGCTAGGCAGAAACTACACTGGTCTGAATGGATTGGCACTGGTCGTATGTTGGGACTTGAGGTCATACGCAGTTCATAGAGGACACATTTGTACCGTAACAAATTGTGCGTATGTTTTAGGCTGAACTTAATTATTGGTCTACGTGTAGAGAAGTGTGGATGCGTTTGGGTTTTAAGTACTTGCAAATATTCATCCTGTTTAGAACTGGTAATTCTGTGCCTTGCCTAATAGGATGTTAGGCTCATTTTTTTTTTTTCTAAAGTGTTGTCTTTCTGGATGTCCATTTCTCATGACTGGCGATGTCAATCAGTGACCCACAGCAAGTGGAGGGTTAAGTGGAGGATGGGCAGAGAATTCTCAAATAGCCAAACTGTGGCATAGAAGGTTTCTACAGACTTAAACTGCAGTTGTTTTGGAGGTTAAGAAAGATTTCTTTCCTTCTGCCACACTGTCTGCTAAAGTGATGTTTGATTTACCACAAAATTGTTCTGGGTGATGGACAGCCTGGATAAATCTCAAATGCCTGGGCTCTGAAAGTGAGTCAACTTTCCTACAGTGAGGAACTTTCCATTTACTTCTTAGGTAATAGCATTTCAGTTTCCAGCAAGACTGATGTTCTGGTGGAGCCCTGGTAGGGGCAGAACCTCTTTGGTTCGGTTTTCCTGTGTTCAGTAGGGACGGGTGGCAGAGCTCCATCCTATTAAAGAGCCAGTGTCTTCAGAGCAGAGTGCAAGCGGCGAAAGTAGAGGTGATGGCAGTGTTTAATGCCTGCTGTCAGAGGCAGGTATTTTTGGTATCCTTTAAAACAGAAAACGTGGTTTCTTATTAAAATAAAATCTGTCTTCCAGTCAACAGTATTGCCCTTTACAGCATCTCTGTGAGAAAAGTGAGGGAAACCCTGTGACAGCTTAGTTTTAAAGCCATCTAATTCCTTGACTGTTCTGGCTTTTGGCCTGGCAATGACATAAAGGTTGTAGATATTTCACTTGGTGAAACAACATGCCAACATTGATTTCTGCAGAACAGTCAGCAGACTGTGCCCCTTGATGCTATTTGCAGGAAGGCAAGCAGTGCTTTTGCTTCTTCACACTTCATTTTTCTCTGATTTGGAGAGGGACTGCTCCTGGAATTACAAGTAGAATCCAACTGTGGAGTGGGACGTGGGACTTTGTGCTCCTAGTAATTCAGTCCAATACCGACCATCTGTTTCTCTTCCCTCCGCTTCTTCCTTTAGTCCAAACCTAGTGAATATCCAGCAAGCTTACCCAGTCTCCTGAAGGGTCGTGAAGCCAAACGGTGTACGCATCTCACTGCGTGGCGAGTGACGGAGGAGAGGGCTCAGAAACCTGAGGCTTCTGTCTTGCAGCTGTGTTTCTGCTTATTGCGTTAAGCGCTTCTCATGACTGTGAAGACTCAGTGCAGCCCGTGTCAAGCGTGGTGCAAACAGGAAACGAAACCCTGCAGTCGGAGGATACACCTGCCCTGTGCTGGCGGAGCAGCTGCGGCCCGCGCCCATGGCTGAGCGCACAGCCGGAAGCGTCGGGGGCTGAGTATGGGCTGAGCGCCGTTTCTTCTCAAAGGTTTGGAGCCTGGATGGTGAAAGAGAGGGAGGGAGAGACAAAGGTGTAGTCACAGTCTGCCTGGCAGTCTGATGAGAAGTGCTGATCAGGAAGTCGCTCGTGCCACATTCAAACCGCCGTGGTTTAGGAGCGTAGCGTGCGTTTTCCCTTGCTGTGCTCACCAGCCTTACAGCTCCCGCTGGCGCTTGGACACCACAGGGAGATCAGCGGTGTGATGGAGCAGGGAGTGTTAGTTCGCTTGGGGACTGAAGCAGATTCAGGGTCTTGGTCAAGGCCCCCAAGGCACCTGGTGTGTGGAGGTTGCTCAGTGATTTCCTTGATTAGGAACACGGTTACGCTGTTTGTATTCCTTGTGCAACAGCTAAGAGCATTTGAAGTAACATGGCTGCTCTGGCAGAAATCCAGTTGCAGTGATTTGGCCAAATTATCAGTTGATGCTGGTTGGCACAGCACCTCTGACAGTCTGAAGAATGGTGCTGTTGCGTATTGGCTCAGGGCACAGACTTTTTAAAGCAGATGCTCAAACCTCCAGACTCAGGGCTGGGCTGTCCATTGATGTAAGTTACCATAAAGCAGCATTTTGATTCTGACCCTTAAACACCTTTTTGTGTAGGGATGAGCAGTTGCTGCTGTGCAGACTGGTGTTTGTGTGCATCAGGAACCCATTTACTGCCCAGGGAGAAGAGATGGCGATGTGGTATGATGGGACTAAGGTGCTGCGGAGACTCACCCTGTCTTGGGAGCTGAATCAAGTGTGGCACTCAGAAACTTAGTTACAAAGGTTTGTGTGAGTGTTTGCACGCATGCTCCTGTTGGAGCTTGCTTGGGGAGCATTCTTCTTGTTGACTTGCTCTTTCACCTCCCACCCATTGAGATCTTTGTCTCTATTTGTGATTCATGTCTGATTCAGCCAAGTGGGTAGTAGACTTGGCAGCAAGAATCTCCTTAGTTTGAGGAATCCAGAAACCCTTAATAAGGGGCAAATGCACAGACACTGGCTGCTGAAAGTATAAAGTAAGTGCCTTATATGATAGATTTTATTTTTTTTATTTGAGGCATTTTTGGTTTAGCTACAGGCAAATGTTGCACCTTGCTTCCCTACACAGAGCCTTTATGGATATGTAAGTTACATTTCTCTCAACAAATAAGGGAAAAATTACTAGTATACTTCATTTTCTCCATTGCAGTATGATGCCTTGTTACGTCTTTCGAGTTTCTTCAAGTACTGAATGATCTCAAGCCTAGGAGTTTGTTATAGTGTGGACAATGTAAATAAATTAAAAAAAAAAAGTCATGGAATTTTGACTGACTGCAGGGAAAAGCTTTTAACTAGCTGCTTTAGATATTTTTACAGTGTGCATGTGTGTGTATATGTAATATCTATTAGAAGCAGAAAAAAACAAGGATAATTATAATTTGCTTATATCAGGCATAAAGATATCTACTGTTCCAGGATCTGGATCTGATCAAGTCAACTGCCTGCCTCTTTCAGATCTGCAAAGGCAGTTACATTAAGCCTCAAACTGAAAGGACTCAAAACCAGAATCCCTCAGTAGGCAAATTCTGTGACTAACTGGAATGATATCATGTTGCTCAGCAACTCTCACTATCTTCGAAATTACTATTTTTTTTTACATAACATCACTCAAATCCCCAGATCTCTCCATGAGATGAGACCGTATGGTTGGCTGTCCCAGAGCTGCACTGCCTTGAAAAAATGAAATCCCCAATTAACCCTTGAGGCTGGCTGCTGTGAAGCTGCACCCCTGGGAAACTCATTGGTTTGGGGGAAATGATGTTGATAACAGCTTGTCTTGGTAGAATATTGTGATTTTAACTGAGCAGTAGATTCTTTGTTAAAGTGTTTGTGCTTTTTTTTAATAGGTTGTACTTACAGTACCGTAGTTACTGATTACACACACACACAGAAGCATATATAATTACAGCACAGTTAAATTAGGCTAGTAATTGTCTTGGTTGTGGTCTGCTCCAAATGATTTCTTATGGAAGCTTTTATGGTAGCGGCTGCGTTGAGACAGATGAAAGCAAAGTTTGCTTCAGACTGGGCTTTCTTATCGATGGGCGAGTGCCCAGAGGACGGGGCCAGGCTCTTCCCAGCAGTGCCCAGCGACGGGACGAGGGGCACCGGGCACAAACCGCCACACGGCCGGTTCCCTCTGAGCAGGAGGGAGAACGTGTGTCCCTGGCGGGTGGCGGGGCGCTGGGCCGGGCTGCCCAGAGCGGCTGGGGAGGCTCCTGCTGCGGGGCCATGGTGCAGCCTGCGGGGAGAGCCTGCGGGGGGGGATGGGGATGGGGGCTCGGGGGGCACTGCCCGCCCGTGCCGGTTGGGATTCCATGACTTAGCTCATGAAAATAACACTGTTAGTAGCTTTGGACCTACATTTAAGTCCTTTGCATGTGCATGTCAGGTGAAAGTGACAATAAAGCAGCGTGCAGTACTGATAATGGAGAGCAAAACTGAATACATTAATTTCATTGTCTGAATTCAATTAAATGATTAAGTAAAATGGCATAAAGAATGAAGAAAACAAACTAGCTTTCAAGGTGATGTATTTTGGTTTCAATAAACTAAGGTAAATAAAACAATCAAGGATGTTGTAGTTAAAAATAACTCATAGGTTTTTAAAGACATTTTATTGAGTTAAGTAAATGTCTATACTATAAAAAGTAAAACTGAGACAATAATACAACTGTAAAACATACAGAGAGTTCAGAAGGAGCAAATATTAATGGAGAGCTAATTGCAGCGCTCGGGCCTGCCAGCTGCTCCCGCTGGTAGCTGGGGCAGCCCTGTGGGTGCCCTGGGGGCCCGGCTGAGGCTGTCCTGTGCCAGGGCAGGGTGCTGGCTGGGAGCCCCCGGGGAGCGGGGGACGGGGCGGGGGACAGGCACTCGCAGCAGGAGGGCCAGCCTGGAGCAAGGCTGGCGCTGCGCGTGGGGCGGCCGTAGCTGACACCCAGCCGGGTGCTGGCCTGGGGCCGCTTGGCGAGGGCAGGCCGGTCCCTTCCCGGTCCCCAGCCGAGCCCTTCCCGGTCCCCAGCCGAGCCCTTCCCGGTCCCCAGCCGAGCCCTTCCCGGTCCCCAGCCGAGCCCTTCCCGGTCCCCAGCCGGTCCCTTCCCGGTCCCCAGCCGAGCCCTTCCCGCTGGCAGCTCGGGGTTGCTGCGGCCCAGGACGCCGGCGCCGCCCCCTCCGCCCGCCGCCTCCCTTGCGCTGCTGGGCCGCGCTGCCGTGCGAGCTGGTGGTCCGTGCTCTTGCGTTTTGGGCCTTGGGCTCTTACAGGATCCTTTTGAAACACACGTAGTAACTTCTTGATAATTACATTTTTTTGTGCTACTTGCGAGGCCCCGTGGCGGAGCCTTGCTCCCTCGGGGAGTGAGGGAGGCGGTGGCAACCAGCGTTACAGAGCAGATTTCAGCCCCCGGGTCCCCGAGTGGCAGAATTCAGCCTAAACGATGTAAAGACTTTAAGAGAACAGTAGATTATGATGGCTGACTATTAAGTACTCTTTCTTAAAGCCTTTTAGGGGGGAAAACAAAAAAAGATTACAAAGAAATTTCTCACTATCCTTTTGTTTCTTGCTGTCATAATAGCTCTCTGTAGGCTTGCGTAGGCTTTGTACTAGTGCACAAAAAAGACAACAGGATCTTGGATAAAGAAACTGCTGAAATTTTCCTGGAAAAACGATTCAAGGGACATTGTTTACTATAATTAGCAGAATTTCCATGAAAATTTACCAGCTCAGGCAAGAAACTACTCCTCCACTCTGCTGCTGATGGAAGAATGAAATTTTTTAGAGGGACCCTGTTGATTTATGTTGCATTTTGGTGTACTTTTTGTTCTTTAACTCATCATAGTTTCATGTAACATACTAGGATTATTAAAATTGATGGACTTTTTTTCCCCCTGAAGAAAAGATTTTTCTTATTCCCCCCCTCCCCCAATACTTACTAGTTTAGATGTGATTGGTGTTTTTAATTACTGTAATTACTTCACTTAGGACTCAATTCTGCGAATTCCTGTGTATGTTATCTGTTTGTCAGTGTTCACCTAAGGGTAGTTACATGTGTTCAGGGTGTTCACAGAACTGAGATCTTTGTTTTCATTTTACCTTCACATAAGGGAGAGATTTTTTTTCATAGAACAGAGGAAGGTTCAGGTCCCTATTCCCCATTGTCCTTAGGAGTCAGAGTAGCTCTCCTGTCCCTGAGGGATTCAGCATATGCTGAGAGTGAGATTTTGGTTGTTTTATATGTGTGTAAAACAACAACAGCAACCAAACACGCGTGCACACACATATACACACACCCCTCCCCACGGAATTCAGGGAGTCTGGACTGATCTGTTCAGTGAGCTAGGATAGCCCATGTCCTGAAATGGTGGGAGGGTTTTGGGAAAGCCTGGTGCTCCCTGGGGATTAATTCTTGAGGACAGTGAGGTCTGAGCCAAAACTACTTAAAATGGATGAAGTTTCATGGGTTTTCCTCAGCCAAGTCCTACTGGTGTGTCTGGGCAGGATTGTCATGGCTGTGCTTCTGCCTGCTAGTAATGTATGCGCTTCTGCTCCCATCATGAGGAAAGGCCCACAGAGAGCTGTGCTCTCAGAAACAGTGATTCTTGGCTGCTGCTCATTTTTGCTGTTTCTTAATGGATAGACATGATGGCAACAGCTACCTTCATCCAGGGTTGAACAGGCTGGGAATACCTGGTCTGGCTGGCATCCTGTCTGCATGTGCCGGTGCTAACACGGAGCCGGTCTGCCACATCTGCTGCATGGATGCGTGCTGCTCTTCAGTGCTGTGCCTCACCTTCAGGAGAGTAATCCAGATAACACAGATAAATGTCAGATACCAAGCCACAATCCTTTGTGTGCCTTGTGGCTGCATGGCAGGAATTGGTTCTCCCTTTCTCTTCCCCTGAATTTTTATTCTTTTGCTACCAGGGACACGGTTCCCTTGGCACAGCCCCTCACACAGACTGACCTGTTGGCAGGAAACTAGCTTTTCTCCTCTAGCATCCCGCACCTTTTATTGCCTGGGGAGATAAATATATATATATATATAGTGTGTCAGTTACACTTTACATAGAGTAATTTATATACTCAATCTAAGAATATTAATAATTTCTCATGTTTGCCTCTTGGCCTTTTTGGACTGGTTTCCTTGTTCCTATGCACTGGCTGGGAATCTAGAAGAAAGGAGGGCTTGGAGAAACCCAGGCATAGCAAAAGATCAAGGAGGACTGAGCAGGAATCTAGAAGAAACAGAAAGGACTGGGGGAGATACAGACTGCAAATACGGATGGGCAGTGGTAGCAGTCCTCTTTGCCATTGCAACATAAAGCAGTGATTTGAAAAGCACACAATACCATTGCTAACAAAGAGGAAAAGATCTTGCTTTAGAAATAGAAGTGAGAAAGATTCCTCCTACAGCAGGCACACAAAGTTTTCAGCTTCCCACTCACACCACTGCTCCAACAGCACGCAGCCCTGTTTGCGTCCTGGCAGTTTGCATCCTGGGTTGAGTGAATCGGGAGGCTGGAAGCTGCAGGAGAGAAGTGCAGCTGCTGGGCCCCTGCTGATGGCTGCATGCCCCAGGGGACGGGTCTGGACACTGTCCTTTCCCTCCTGGCTTTGAGCCTCACGCTTTCCCTGTCTTGAGGGCAAAATGGTTTGGGAAGAAATTATTTAAAATAACTTAAAAGAAAAAAATAAAAATTGTCAGTGTCTGCTTATTGGTTAAGTAGCTTAGACGTACTCATCCAAGGCAGCTGTAACCCAAGCAGCCAAAGTCCACTTGAGCTGGGGCTGGATTTGGCATGTTGTCTCTCCTTCACACCCACAGTACAAATAAAAGCTGCAGCTTTTTGGGGCTGGGTGGGAGGTAGGAGGTGGAAAAGCCACTGGAGTGTGGTGTGGCATTGACAGTTGATGTGCATTCCTTGAAAACCTGTGCTTCTCATCACTTCTGGGTGTAGCAGTATGACATGTCATTGGGAGGCAGGATGCAGTTTGTTAGGAGCGGGGACATTATGGCAAGTGTGGGATCTTTATGGGAGAGTAATGGGCTGATGAGTGACTTCTGGTTAAGGGATGGGGGAAAAGCAGTGTTATCCTGAAAACTGGGCTGGAATCTTCAGAAACTAAACCTTTGGTGGCACGAGTTACATTCAAAGGGGTCATTTAATTTGGAGTGGTGTTTACTTTTAACTGGTCTTTAAATAACTTAGGGCTGTGTCCTTCTGGAGTAGAAACAGCAGAGTAAACTGAAGGGCTTAGTTAACTCTGGCAAACAGACTACACAAGTAATTTACCTTTGCTACTTGGATAACAATGTTTACATTGCACTTTCCTCCAGAAGGAGGCTGTGGACATTTGTGAGTGGTGTACAAGAGTCTCCCTCATCCTCACCAAACAGCAGCTAGCTCTGCGTAAGAGACAAGGTGCTGTTTAGCACTGTAAGGCTGCAGTTTGGAACGGCTTAAGGCAAACAATACTGAATATGAAAGGGTCGTTTAAACCTGCAGAAGGTATTTATGGAACTGGAGTTTAGCTAGAGCTAGTAACATCTGTGGAGTTGTGGTTAGCGCAACTGAGCCTTCATGATTCTCAAACATCCAGGATTTTCTTTGGATGCTTCCGCTCATGGGTGCAGCATGTTTTTGAAAGTATTACTGCTGCATGGGACACTTATATCAGACCCAGAGTGATTTCTTTTCAGCTTGAACTGCATTCAGAACCAAAGTAAGTTAAGTAGGAAGAAGCAGTCTTATTTTGGAATAAGTATGCTCATATGGTGATTATATCGTTATGTCAGTTTAATTTGCAGCATTATGTAAAACTTTCTTATCAAGACAAATCCTTAAAACAAAGATTACCTGCTTCTATGAGTTCATGTATCCTTTTGATAAGTTCTAAGATAGCCCCAGGGTTCTTTCCTCGCACAGTCGCCAACATTGCTAGAGGATACTTTATAAAATGTGGTATAAGTGAACAAGTTTGGGGAAGGGTGACCAGGTCAGAGTATGATCTGGAGAGCTACATTTTGCCTGTGTATCCGTTGTCTGCAATTTGACTTTTTGTATTTTTCACTTCTGTAGAAGTGTAGTGTAGAAGACAATAAAAATCTGGTATGCTAAGCACCTAAATGGTCAGATCAATATCCCTGCTGCAGAAGACATGATTGTTTTAAAGGTGGGTTTTTCAGGTGCTGAGCAGTGACTTAAACTCATTTTCAGTGAAATCAATGCCTCCCACTGATTTTGGTGAATCCCAGTTAGGCCATTGATGAGCACTTCTGTAAGTGCAGCCCAGTCCCCAGCTGTACTTGATCTCAGCAAAAGCCCCTCAATCCTGAGCTGTTGCACACAGGTATGGAGCAGCTCCATTTTTTTCGCCAGCCAGGGTATCATGTTCTAGTGACGGAAGACGTGAGCCTGCTGTCCTTGTTTGTGAAGCACTTTGGGATCCCTCAGAGTGTAACATGAACGCCAGCAGGCTGTGGTTCTCTCCCACGCAGGTTTCAGTTCCAGAGCACAGGACTTTTCCAGTTTTTACTCTTTTTTTTTTTTTTTTTTTTTTTTTTTTTCTTTTTTCCCTTTCTGCCTTTGCGACAGAGCACTCAGCTGATTTTTGTGAGCAGCTGGTCTGTTTCCCTGCCTGCCAGCAGCGGTACCCAGCCAGCTGCACTGTGTGGCAGCCAAAGGTGGTCAGAGCAATGCCCAGCTTTGTTAAAAAGTAACGAGATTGGCAAAGAGGGGAGGGAGCTGGAAAATCCGTGACCTGAAGTAGATTCTGCAGCACACTGGCAGTGGGTGCTGAGGGACCCGAGGCACCTGCAGTTGCTCGGTGTCCAACTAGAGATGCATTTTCTGTGCATCTGTTACAGTAAGACTCACCTGCTGACTCGGAGGAAGCTGTTAGTCACGAGGTGACGATGAAGTTCTCTGGGAAAGGAAGCATTGCTGACAGTGGCAAACAGCTTATGTTCATGTCTCATGGAAGCTTAAATGTGCCTAAGCACGTGTTCAGCATCTGCTGTCCGCATACTGCATGACTCAGATACAGAGGGTCAGGTGTGGCTAGGAACAGGCTTGTGTATGCAGTATGGCTCATTTATTTATTTATTTATTGCAGGCAGTTTTCTTGTGAATGATAGTGCATTATATTTAAGTATTGGTCCATTCTTGGGTTTATGTGTGTACTTTTCTGATGACAATCGTAGTGTCTGTTCTGTGGTTCCACCTTTGAGCACTTAGTGAGGAACAATTCAGTGTGCATGAAGTTACATGGTAGGTTGGTGGCATATCAGGATTTCAGCTTTTGCCCAACTTAATATTTCTTTTCTTTGTATTCCAGAAAAAGGCATGGCATACAATTAAAACCATGGTTAACTTACCAGTCATCAGTCCCTTCAAGAAACGCTACTCGTGGGTGCAGCTGGCTGGGCACACAGGTGAGATGGGTATCTTCAATTTGTCTCTGGAGTGGGGATGGCAGCAGCAGGGAAAACAATGTTTCAGCATTTCCCTATTTCCTTCCTTCATGTGAAAATGAAGCAGGCAACAGCACATAAATCTGTGAATTAGAACATCTTTCTTTTAGTTGTGGGGGGATAGGGAAGGGAGAGTGATACAGCTGGGTAATGACCCTAGGGAAGGATCTGGCTCCTCATGTATCCTTGTAAGGTGGTATATGTAAAACATGTGTTAGAGGGAAACAGGAGAGACTGGGGAGTTGAAGCCTTGGTCTGCCTTTTGCTGTTGGCTGTGGTATGGGATTGTCTTCCTTGACTGAGTAGTCAGTATGTTAGTTCCCTAGTGGGAAGGATTAGTGTCCATACCCTTGTGTACTTCAGCCCTGTCAAGGACAGTGCTCATAATACCAATGCCAAACCCCTCATCGGAATGTAAGCCCTTGGGTGGAAAACAAATCTGGTGAAAACTGCCTCGGGGATCAGGTGTTTGCACTGAGTGTTGTTGCTCACTGTGTGAGTGCAAGGAGCAGCTCAGTTGGCTAGTGCTAGCTTCATGTCTGTAGAAGTTGGTAAGTGTGCTCCTGATGTAGGCTTTGTTTCATTGCTGTGGCAGAAAAAAACGCAACAGAGAGAAGTCATCAGGTTTGCTTCTCTCTTGCTTCATTTAATTCTTATGCAGCCCTTGTTCCTAAAGAGGTAGTGTGGGGTTTATTAGTACACATGTGGGCAGGCACCTACGCTGCATCGTGCTTTAATGCAGCACCTGAACCACCTCTTTATATGCTAATGCGCTAATACAGTGCACTTTAAAGCTGTGCAGAGAAATTTATTTAGTCCTAGAAAAGGAGTAGCTGCATTTTACACAGTGGTGTTGGTGGGGCTGACTCCTATCACTCAGGGTGCTGTGATGACCCAGTCTTAGTGCAGTTTTTATCACAGCGTGTGTGGGGTTAGCTTGGTCTGTGTGGAGTGATGCACTGGTCATGTAATCATAACCCTGCTGGGGGCTTGTGTAGTAGTGTAGAAGAGGAGGGTTAAGGGGTTACTAGAAGCTGATGGAAGTGAGGCACTGCTCCAGTTTCCTTTAAATAGTTTTCTGTGGTGCTTTTAGTCCATCCTTTTTGCAGCTGTTCTTCTCTGATATGACCAGTTCTTTCTAAACTGAGACCTGGGCCATCACAACCATCACCCTTGTGCTGAGGCAGTGCCAGTTCTAGGATTTGTCAGAGAAGAACCGGTTCGCAGCAGCTGAAGGTTCCTGCCGTGATGATGTTGAGCGTTATCCCCAGGATTAATGAGGCTCCTACTTTGGCACCTATTTTATGTCATGTAGGTTAAAGGGTACCTCTGAATGAAACACATACTTTCCTCGGACGTTGTTGGCAGGGTGCAGGACAGGGAGAGTGTCTGCACAGGAGACTCCAGACAGCTGCAATCTAATTACTTGCCAGTCTTGGCCTGTGCAGACTGTCATTTGTACTGGATACCATTCAGACGTGGGGTTGTAAAAAAAACCAATTGCACTGCAGGCTGTACCTGCGAATTAGAAGGGCTCTGGAGAAGAGGCAGTACCTGGAGGTACATGCGAGCGCAGTCACAGCGTGTGTGTGTGTATGTAGAAAGGGCAGTGCTTGGCTTCTGGCCTGTTGGTGGCTGCTTAACGATCGCTGACTGGCCGTACTGCCTCGCTAGGTACACACTCCGCAGGTATACCCTGCGTGAGGATTAAGGACAAAGCCAAGACTGGCAGTGTTACGCAGCTTTAAAATAGCCTGTCAGAGGATTAATGAATTCTGGCTCGTGGCTTCCTCCTGTGCATTTTAGTAAGTATAGTAGTGTTTAATATCCTAACAAGGAGTTTAGCACGGGGAAAAAAAAAAAAAAGATGGCCTGGAGCAGCTGCACTCCTTAAAGCTATAAATTCTGGCATGGGAATGTATCCAAATGTACTTTCACTGCCAATGGCTGTGTTTGTCCTGGGTGTTTTGTTTTTTATGGAAAGCATGTTATCTTTTCTGTTCAGGGGAAATACCAGTTAGGTATCATGAGGCTGAGGTAGATGAAGCTGGAGTGGTGGGGGAAGGTGTTTTTCTTTTTGGCAGGTCAGTCTCATCAGCATGTGTTTGATTTTCTTTTTTTAGGGAGTTTCAAGGCAGCTGATAGTGGGAAGATCCTCAAACGCTTCTCAGAGAATGAAAAGGAGTGTTTTGAGCGACTGATGAAAGACCCACTACGCTCCTGCGTCCCTTGCTTCCATGGTGTGGTGGAGAGAGATGGCGAGAGCTACATTCAGCTGGATGACCTGCTTACTGATTTTGAAGGGCCTTGTGTGATGGACTGCAAGATGGGGATCAGGTAGGGTACATGAAAGTGCTTGCTAACCCAAATGCATTTGAAGGAAGTGGGGGTGGGGTGGGGTGCGTGGGGATGTGGTCCTGTTCTGTCTGGAGGAGTTTGGGAACATTTTTGGAGCCCTGGGATTCACTCCAGACACCCTGTTATTGGATTGGCAGTCACCTTGAACAACCTGGGGAGAGTAAGTCCCCCTGTTGCCTGATTGTACGTGGATTCTAGAAACTAACTGATCTATAGTCTCAAAAACTATCCACATGAAGAAATTTTCAGGGGTGATTCAAGACAGGGTTTCTTTGTGATGGCCTGATAATACATGGGGAAAGACCTCCATGATTCATTCCCTGCCAGTTCATTTAATCTTTGTGTATGTAGGGATTCAAAAAAACCCACAAAAAGTAAATTTCCCAAACGTCTGCAAATGTGAATGACTGAACAGCAGTGTGAAAGCCCATTTCCAACGCTTGAATGAGCCTTCACTGGTATTGATCTCTTCTGTAAAGAAAAAGAGTTAACCATCTGCTCAGGGCTGACCTGTGTTTTTCCCTATTGACATCTCCATGATGCTCCAGATTCACATTTTCTTCTTGTCTGTGATTAAGAGGAAAACCTCAAAAATGTTACCTAAGTGTAACGAGTAGATAAGGGGTCTGTTGAGAGCCTGGAGTAACAGTACAGGGTTGTATGAGCTGTCATAGTAATCTTTTGGATGCGAGCTCAGACGCTCAAGGATTACTGTCATAAACGAGTTGTTCAGCTTACAGGAGTGCAGACCAGCCTTTTCAAGTAGATGCTAAATCGTAAATGAATTGTCAGCTAAGTCAGAGTAGAAATGTGTAGCACTGATATGTCCAGAAGAAAGAGGAGAAGGATTTGCAGCAGTATGCATTTTATTCAAAGTACGTGACATTCTGGTAATGAGTGACAGCACCTCCTCAACACCAACCTGGTTTATTACACTGTGATGAAAAAAGTACACTCCAGGCACCTGACAAAGTGCAGCTTTAAGAGTCTGGTAGAGTCAGAGAACATGGGTAGTGCCTTCAATGGTTACCAGATTAACTGACAGCAAAATGTGGGAGGTTTTCACCCTTCACCTTCCTGTTCTTGGTTACCTCTTCTGGTTTGGAACTGCCCAGGTAATCTCCTTTACTATATTTTTATTTACTGTATTTTTACTATAAGAAAAATGATTCTCTCTTTCACCATGATGCATTAAGTAAAACCTTAATTGCTTTCTGAGGCCTAAAAAATCACACGTGATGATGTTAGGTTTTTCTGAGGAGAGAGAAGGTGGTAAGACTTCGGCAGCCCTGTTTGCTTCTGACTTCACTGTAAGTGGTCTCTCCTAACTGTCCTCTGAAAATACATTTCT
The DNA here is from genome assembly GCF_017639655.2 of Falco naumanni. Taxonomy (NCBI): domain Eukaryota; kingdom Metazoa; phylum Chordata; class Aves; order Falconiformes; family Falconidae; genus Falco; species Falco naumanni. Next base: position 71,790,301 of record NC_054060.1, read on the forward strand.
GTTGCATGGCTCAGTACGAATTCAGCTTTCTCCCATGCTGTTAGCAGGACATAACAGTAGCATGTAACAGTAAGTAAAGGTGTAGTTAGAACAAGAAGTGAATCCTAGAACCGTAGGATTGTTTAGGTTGGAAAAGACCTTTAAGGTCATTGAGTCCAACCATTAACTGAGGGCTGCCAAGCCCACCGATAAACCATGTCCCCAAGTGCCACATCTACACGCCTTTTAAATACCTCCAGGGGTGGCGACTCAACCACCTCCCTGGGCAGCCTGTTCCAATGCTTGACAACCCTTTCGGTGAAGAACTTGTTCCTAATATTCAGCCTAAACCTCTCCAGGCACAACTTGAGGCCATTTCCTCTTGTCCTGTTGCTTGTTACTTGGGAGAAGTGAATGGCACGATTGCCGGTTCCTGCAGCTGGTTCACTAAGTGTGCCTATGCAGTCATTAGTCTGTGTCCTTTAGTTTCACCGTGCACAAAACTGGGGTAATGATAACATTTACTTTCCTGGTTGATATTTCTTGAGGCCAGTTTATAAGTTGTAAAAGGAAATGTATGGGGAGTCTTTACATTTTTGCTTTTGCAGGACATACCTGGAGGAAGAGTTGACTAAGGCCCGTGAGAAACCAAAGCTGCGTAAGGACATGTACAAGAAAATGATTGAAGTGGATCCTCTTGCTCCCACAGCTGAAGAAAATGCCCAGCATGCTGTCACCAAACCCCGATACATGCAGTGGAGGGAAACCATCAGCTCTAGTGCCAATCTGGGCTTCAGGATTGAAGGGATTAAGGTAATAGTTTCACTTCTGCCTGTTCTTGGAGACTGAACTTGTTTGATTTGTTGATTAATCAAAAAGCTAGTGCGCATCAGTAGCCAGTTTTTTTCCAAAGGATTAAGTGAAAATGCACTAACTGAAATTTAAAGCAGCCATTCTAATTATGACAGAGTAGTGTTGATGAAGTTAAGCATCAAACACACATCAACCATACTTGGTTCAACCACAGAGACACTGCAGGAAGGGCTCAAGCACATATACCGTGTAGACAGAATGAAAATGAGACTGTTTATAAGGAAGAATTCAGAACTGAAGAAATAACTGCCTCTCCCCGTGCAATTACTTTTTTTTATATCCAGGAGCTATACATATTTATTCAGAGTGAATCACAGTAAAGCGTTTTTGTTCCAGTTATGTTTATTTGCAAGGTATGTTAAAAGCATTAGCGTAGATTTTCTTGGGATCGAGGAGACCCCTTTTCCTTTTAAGTACATGACAATACCCAGTATAGATGGAGCTGGAATAAAGCCAAAACAACCAAAAATAACATTTCTCTGTCAACAAAGTCCATCTGCTGTTCTTGATGGATAAGTTTGTGCCCCTGTGTCATTCCTAGGATACTACCTTACAGCCACAGAAGAACCTTGGCCATTTTTTTCCCCTGCCCATTAATTCTTTATATTTGTTGTGCCCCATGGCAATGACAGATGCCTACCCAGAAGCCCATTAGGACCTGCTCTCAAAGTATCAGCCACCTGACTCGGTTACTTGAACATTAACGCTTATTGGAACCCAGAAGTGCGCTTGCTGCCTGCACAGCCTGTAACAGCTAGCCTTACACTGGTTTGCTTGGGTTTAGATAGTGTACCTGGAGCAGTGGCGAGGGCTGCCCAAACCCACCTGCACCCTGGGTGAGTACTTGTCACCTGAAGCTCGTGACGGGACAGCTATGAAGAAGTTAGCATGGGTTATCCTGTGTGATTTCAGGATGTTCCCAGAGCATATAGGTTTAATTTAGGTTTGTTAGGTCATTGTAAATTATAAGATGGATTAGTTTTTCTTCCATTTCCTAGTTTAAGCACATAGGAAGAAGAGATAAAAGAGGGTGACTCTGATGAGCAGAGGCTCTTTAAACACCCCTTTCTTCTCTGCTTCCCTGTGTTGTCTTCTCCCTTCCTCATTCACAGATTCTCCTGCTGTGATACAGGAACTAGGGCTTCCAGCTCATGCTGTGCTGGCCCCCTGTATGCTGTGCCACCCACTCCTGGCTGCTAGATACAGGCATCCTCATACAGGAACTGTCTGGGCGGTAGAGGATCTGGCTCCAGTCCAGCCAAGATGCTTCATGTCTTACCCTTTAGCCATCTAATGATGTTATCAAGATACCTATTTTATTCCTATACCCCACAGGTGTTTGGATGCTCTGTGTAATGGAGTCGGAAACCCAGATGATCTCAAGACCTTTTACATATGTTCTTGGAAAGCTAGGTGGTCTGTGTAGAAGATGCACAGATTTGTGTTGAGTCCTGGAGAGTGACTGAGCTAAGGGAGCACAGGGGATGCCAGTAAAACCTCCTGGCTTGTTCTTTGTGCTGTGGTTGGTTATCAGAGGTGGGTAGGAGCCGTATGGCACACCGACTGCATGATATTTCCCAGACAGTGCTGTAACTGAGCAAAACAGGACACAAATACTTTATCGTTGATTAAGCACAGGAAATGTGTGCTGTTATGAGGGATGTCGGTGTCATTCTCTTATTTCTTTACATGGAGAAATGGTGACAGAAAGCGAGTTGTTCAAGCAGTAACAGCTAGTCAGTACACCCTATGCTGTTTCACTGTAGCTGAACTGTACGTCCAGTTCTGCGTATTTGCAGAAGAGCAAAACCATGCTGCAGAGATCCCCATTTTCAGAGGAGAGCCTGTAAGGATTAGTGGTGCCAGCTAGTGGTTGATGGGAAAAAGAGGTGGTTCTCCCCAAGAGCACTTGATAACTCCTGGAGTTACCTGCGTAGGTATGTTGGGCTTGGTCATCCAGAAATATTCCTGCCCTGGAGTAAGAAGCAGAAGCAACGGAAGTGGTATGATAGAAGCCCTCCTGTGAAGTGGCTGCCAATAAATGGGATCTGATTCACCGTACACACTGTTGCTTCATCAGCGGGATACCTTTTCTCTTTAGGTGATCCATCTCTTTTCCTTGCCTCGCTTCCGTATCTCTGAAATCACGTCAGGTTCGTTTATGGGATGGGTTGCTCTTCCTCTTATCAAATATAGTTTGAACCATTGGGTTTCCTTGTGGTCGGAACCTGACACTGTCTCTTGTGGCTGCTAGATTCGGAATGCAGGTTTCCTCTCTGGAGGGGGCTGCTGAAGGCTAGGCATCACAAACATTGTCTCCACAGCACTAAGGTGATAGTTTTGCAGAGCACAGATGCATGGGGCTGAGAATCAGGAGTTCTGGCTTCCCATTGTCACTGAATCTCTGTGCAGTTTGGGAAGATACTTCTTCCTTTGGTGTACCGTTCCTTTAGCCCTCAATCAGGGATAGCCATTTTCCCAGGAGGACACCAGATTTGATTCACAAATCTTTGTGCATCCATTTAGGTCACGACCTTAACCCAGAACCCTTTAGGGGAAGTCTGCAGAGGAATCAGAGCAAGACCATGCAGGTTAAGATAGGTAGCGCTATTTTCCAGAGCCACCAAACCTGCCCTCCCGCTAGCTATGTCATGGCCACATCTGGTGAGCAGTGGTGCCCGTGGCCCACCAGCCACACCGTGCAACAGGCTGCCCTGCTGTGCAGGAGGGTACGTGGAGGCCTTGGCAAAGGTACGCCTTTGGAGCGAGGCGGGCAAGCGCCTCGTGGGGATCAGGTGCCTCCAGAGTTGTTGCAGGGACCTGGTCCAGAATACGAGGGATGGTGCCGTTCAAAATCTGGATGTTGTTTACAGCAGGTAAAGGCAGGCAGCAGTTATTTTTCCTGCCAACCACTGCAAAGGATCAAAATCACAGAAGTGTTTCTAAACAACAGAGAAGCAAGCAACTAGTCTGTCCAGACAAAAAAAGGATGAAAAGGGAACATACAGAAGCTATTCCAGACTTTGCTCTGGGATTTGGGGCACGGGGAGTCATTTTTAAAACAACCTTACTCCAGTGTAGAGGTACGAGGCGTCAGATTAAGTGCCAGCTTTCTGTGTGCTGTTGAGTATTATAACGCACCAGATCAGATGGCTCCTAACTTGCACTGCCTACCTGCTGAACTTTTTTTGCATAACTTACACATCTCATCAGGCTGACATGCCACACTTGTATCTGGCCCACAGCCTTGGAATAAAATTCTGTTTATTCTGCTGCTAGAAAATCTGGTAGGTGGGAGGCTGTTCTGCATGGCTTTGCCATTCAGTCAGTTCATTCTTTTGCATGATAAATCTGGAAATTTAGCATTATTGGGGTTTTTTTGTGTATATACTAGGAGCTGAGTTCTGCTATGGAGTAAATAGTGTTCACCTGCAGAGACCAGAGCTGAATTTACCCGGTTTTGGTGCAGTGACTTTTAACATGTAGGAGGGAACACACTTTGATGACCTGTTGATTTACTTTTGTAATGGAAATGAGGGATTTGGTTGGACTGATACAATGGAGAAGAATATGGTTTGATAATCCTGCAGGCTTTTAGTGGATACAGGCTACCAGCTGCAAGAATTGCTGTATTTTACATGCGTGTGCTAACAGCTCATATTTGTGATTCTTGAAGCAACAGGGATATTCTTGGAGAAATGCATATTCGTGTAGTCTATGTTGACAGATATCTCCGATTCACGTACTGCTCTTGTTTACTTGTAGCTCCACGGGTACAAACTGGTCACTACCAGCACATAGACTTGTTTCTTCAGCAGCAGGATGCTTTTGTACTGAGCCTTACTGTTAGCACAAAACCACTCTGTATTTCTCCAGGATCTAGCTGGACACAAGCATGCCCACGCTGTCTTTTGCCAAAATTCACGTACCTGCTTTGTCACTGCTAGTATTGCAAATCCCAGGTTGTTCCTGCCTGCAGCTAGCTCTCCGTTCTGTGACTTCTGGGTCATGCTAATTTGCAAATGTATATTTGGGACTGAGTCTTAACCACAGTCTTTGATTTCCCCATTGAAAAACCAAACCAAACACAAACAAACAAAAAGGACTAGTAAAATTGGGTTTGAAAATGGCCCCTTACTGCCCCAGCCAGGGTTAGACTACACCAGGCTGGGCAAGAGGGCAGCCGAAGAGGTCGCTGTGGTTTGCCCCATTGAACTTTGCGCTGCTAGTACTCATGTGAGAAAACCCTCCTGCAAGCTGGTAATACTGTGAGTTGTTGTTTGTGTGGGTTTTTTTAACTGCACTTGACAGGAAATGAAGTGCCATTTAAAGGTATCCAGTCAGCTCTGGTATCTTGTCTCCTCCACTCCTTGCTTGGTTTATCTGCTCTCTTCCTGTTCAGTTGCTCACTTTCATCTGGTTAGCAAGAGCTGAGCTGCTGATGGTTCAAGAGGATTGACTGATGAGGGGAGTGATACGTGTGTGTAGTATAAATCATCTTTATCTTTGTGTGGTTTTGTGCAGAAGGCGGATGGAACATGTAACACAAACTTCAAAACTACAAAGACACAGGAGCAAGTTCTACAGGTTTTTGTGGAATTCATTGAGGGCAACACAACTATTCTGGTGAGTCTGAGCTCTTTGGGTTAACTATCTTTGACCCAATGAACTTGCTTCAGGGCCATGCTTCCTCTGGTGCAAGAAAAATGAATTAAACTACCAAGGAAGAAAATGGTTTTGACTTCCAGTCCCTCTCGGCAGATGGGAGTGGACATGGGGACTAGGTGGGCTGTGGGAAGCAGCCAGCTGAGCTCCTCATGCTAGCAAAACATCAGTCAAGCTAACTTACGGCTTGCCGTCAGCTTTGACCATGAATATTAGATGCATCAGAAGGGTGATGATGATGTCATCATGAGGATTGTGCTGGCAGGAAAACTTGTGATTTGGGAGTTCAGGCTGGAGGGGATAAAACCAGAGCGCAGGGGCAGGGGGTGAGCCCGGTGCTGGCTGTGCTCCTGGGCACGAGACTGGCCCCAAAGGGCCACTCCTGTGTGCTGCTCCGTGGGCATAACCGCTGCCGTGTGGCGGGTGGCATAACGTGTCTTGTCTTTGGAACTGCTCAGGGTGCCACAGTGTTTGGCTGCAGTGCCGAAGGCGTTATGAAGGCAGATTAGCCCTCCAGGAGGAGCGCGCTTGGTAACACAGGGCAGCATTAAAAATGTGTGTAAAATTTCATTGTCTTTTCACTGTGGAGAAGTGAAAGATTTTTAATTGCTTGAGATTTTTTGTCTTTCTTAAAAAGAAGAGGAAAAAAAAAAAAAGGGATGCAGAAATTCTCAGTACATCCAAGCAGGACAGAAGTGTGCTTGGCCTGAGCCACGCAGCAGAGGAACTCCAGTCTGTTCATCTGCTATGAAAGCCTAGTCAAGTGTATTTTCAGATTGACTTTCAAGTGATGAACCTGCTGTTTTGAAGCACCTCTAGCCTAAAATTAACATGATCTCTTCACTATATTAACTCTTGTAAACAGAGTATCTCTATCCATTCTTTACTTAAATGTTTATGGGTTGTTTTTTTCCTTCCTCCAGAAAAAATACCTCAAGCGTCTGCAGGAAATTCATGTCATCCTTGAATCCTCAGACTTCTTCAAGCGACATGAGGTGAGCAGTGAGTGTAATACTGTGAGGTGTGTTGCTGCTTGCTTTGGTCATTCAGATGTACTTTGGATTAGCCTGCTGTATTAGTAGAAGAAAACTATATGTATGTTACCAACACAGATACCCTAAAGCCTCCATCACAACAATACAGAAGATTAAAACAGTTGAGGAATAATAAATCCTTCCGTCTTTATAACATCCCAGCACCTACAGGTCTCACCGCTGCAGGGAATGGTTTATTACTACCCGTTTCCTGCAGTTTCTCTAATCTTGGGGTGTTCCAGTGGGAGTCTTTACAGAGGAATGGTGGTGTGGAAGCTTGCATTTGGTACAGTAGCATTCAGTTGCAGGTTGACAACAAAGGCTTTATAATACTGGATTTACTGTATAATTCTGCTCTGTAAGTTCTCCTTTTATGCTTTGCTGTGGAGGAGGCATCCATAGCATTGTAAGTTCTGCTTGTTACAGCTGAAGATTTTGAGACCAGGCATTTTATTTTACCCTGTTGATTTCCTCATGTCACTAGTGGCATTTTGGTTAATCATGAGTCATGGTCTTTCTTTGAAAGTAGTCACTGGCTTTGGCTGATTTGCTCAAATTGAGACCTGCTGCCAAGTGAGCTGGAGAACTGCTCTTCTTCCTTTTGGTCTTCTGGATCCCTTTCCCCCTCTACATGCCCATTTACACGTTACTGATTGATATAACTGTCAAATGGGGCATGTAAATTGTCTGTGTGTAAGTGCAGCCCAAAAGTCTGTTGGGTCACAGGTGAGAAGGTCATCTTATTGGGAAGTGTTAAGTGATAGAGGAGAGCTAAAGATGTGTATTTAACCACATCATCTCGATCTGTCTTCCAGGTCGTTGGAAGTTCACTACTTTTTGTACATGATGGCAGTGGGAACGCCAATGTGTGGCTGATCGATTTTGGAAAGACCACCCTTCTCCCCGATGGGCAGACACTGGATCACAGGATCCCCTGGCAAGAAGGCAACAGGGAGGATGGGTACTTGTTGGGGTTGGACAATTTGATTGGCATCTTGGAAAGCATCACTGAAAGATGAGTTGAGATCGGCACAAAACTTGCAGGGCTTCTCTGTAACTTTCTGCTCTACTGGGATCACTCAGTAAGAAGGAAACCTTTAACTCCCTTCCATACTCCTGAGGTCATTGGTGCAGAGGGAGCTGCATCCAGAACCCAGCAGTTAGTGATCAAAATGACTTTGCATTGGCCCTCTGTGAACCTAAATAACTCCAGACTGGTCTGTATTGCACCAGCCTAACTTCAGACTGGTCCTCAGAGAACAAAGAACTCCATACTCAGGAATCACACCAGCATGAGTCAAGAGGTCTGTATGGTAAACCAGAACAATTCTGATTTCTGGAAAACAGATGGGACTCCGGATTACCTCTTAGTGAACCAGAGCAAGTGCTTGGAGATTCAGGGTAGGAATAACCATTTTTCAGGGAACTGCATAGTTTTCAAACCAGCAAGAGTGTTTTTTACCCTCTAATTCAAAGTCCCGTCCCTCCTGTGTACACTATAGGTTGGACCAACAACTTCTGCTGCATTGCGTTGCAGTGTGCACAAGGTGGAAATGGGTGATGATCACAAGAAGCCTGGAGCAAAGGGAGGCAGGAGTTTGTGGTGGCTGGATGTGGTAACTGCTACTGACTATTCCTCCTCTTCCCTGCCCTAGCCTCGATTCACTTCTATCCAAGAACAGCCTTTGCTTTTTATGTAGCCTCTCAGGAGATTACAAATACTCTAGGGAGAGAATAGCAGCCTATTGTCTCCAAAAACATTTGACTTTCAGACTGCATGGGCTGTTAGGAAAGTGCCTGGCTTGCCTGGCAAATTTGGCCGCTGACAGCTGAACTGCAGTTCTGAGAATCGGTAATGGACTCTTTTGCACACAGACCAGGGAACTAGGGGGTTTTTCCAAGGCTTGTTTGTTTGTAAAGGTGAAACCCCTGTACACATGCGCACACACACGCACGCACTAGTAGCCAGCAAACAGTGTGATCTCTTAAGATCACGGTTTGACTGTCTCCTAATGCACATGACTACTTGGCCATGTTCCTGCCCAGATACGATGCTGCCACTTACTTAAGCATAAAGAGTGACACAGCGGTCGGAAAGGTAATGTGTCTGCATTCACAGCATTACACTAATGATGAGATAATTCCCAGGCATCCTTCCACCAGGGTGTCAGCTGTTAACTCAGGGCGGTCTGGGGGAAGGAATGTCAATACAGCACATTGCCTAGTTGCTGTCTGGAATCACAGACCATCTGTGGTTCGTGCTTCCTTTGCTGTGACCCAGGCACAGCCACAGAAGATTCACAGTGTTTGGGTTAAAATCAAGAAAGACTGAAATGATTTCTTGTAATGGCTTCACATACTTTCTCTGTTGGCTGCCTCTAGTCGCTTGAACAGTTCTTTAAATACTAGCCGTATAAATACTATCAGTAGTCACATGTTCACTCACATTCCAGGTTTTAACATCAATAATGTGATGATGCAATTTTCAAAATGAGGACAAGGCTTGTATTATTATTTGATTGTTAATGGCTTTTCCAACATTTAGAGCTAGTAGCACATGTTGGTCGGAAATTGCTGTCCTTTGCTGGTGTCCTGTGCTTGGGAGAGATTCTGAGAACTTTAGGATATATGAAGGTGACTCCATGCTTTGGAAAACTGTTATTTCAGTAATAATTGTGATCATGAGAAAAAAAAAAAGACTGTAGAGTCCAGCTCTGGAATGAAATGTATCTATAACGTTTGTAATTAGAATTGAAGAGCCTGAAATCATTTCTAAAAGGAGTTACTTTCAATAACACACTACGGTACCAAGAGATCAGTCAGATTTAATGACTTTTTTCATCACCTCTAAACAAAACAGCACTATTAAAAATTCAAGCTCAGTTGTGACCTAAAAATTAGATGACATAGAGTGGGTATTCTGTAGGAAGTAATGATGTGTGGGAACATTTTGTCCTAAAACAGAAGTTTTTTGAAACTGGTAATTATTTTTTGCAGTTCACTGCAAATTCAGACTTCTTCTGTGGCCTCCCAGAGTCCCTTTCAGTTTTATTTTCATTATAGTACATGATTAATGAATTTTCCACTTGGGTGTTTCAGAGGGTTTATACTGTTTTTTCTTTTGAAATGACAGCAAGCCTTCAACAGAAAGCACAGATATTATCATTCCAGATGCCTCCTAATTTTTGAACTGCTATGAGATGATGAATTAATCTGCAGTGAATTTCATACAATTTAAAAAAAGCCCAACCAAACAAAACCCTCTCCCTCCTTTCCTGCAGCCATCAGGTAAGCCATCGGTTAGCAGTGTTTAAGGAGGATAGGAAGTCGGTAAGATCTCACGAGGGGGCTTTAATAACAATACCTTTTCTGTGAGACTGCAATTGCAAGCAGTCTCTACCATAATAAAAAATTAAATTAGAAAAGTTAGGAATGAGACTGTTAAGGTGATAGAATTCATTAGTGGTTTGCCTAATTAATCTTCAGAATTCAATTTCTTTCTTCTATTGCCACATATGTGAATCTTTTGCACCAGCGTAACATTTTTCTAGAAGAGAGATTTAGAGAGTAAAGGTTGATGATCAAACGTCAGTTGAGAGTTTGAGACAGACTTTTAGAATGTCTGGTGCACTCTAAAGGAGTGCTTGCAGCTTCAAAACCCCAGCTGCTGCTGGCACCTGGGTGGTTTGCAGTGTGTGGTCTTGGGGGAGAGCGTGGAGCGTGAGCCATTCCTCTGCAGTAGCTGAAAAGGTCGGGGGGGAAACAACCCCACTTCTGCTATAGCGGACCCTGGTCTGGAAATTCATTGTAGCTGATGAATAGTTCTAGCACGTCAGCTTTGAAAGGGCCTTCGGCTTGCTAAGGGACTGGGAAGGCAGCAGCCACGCTCTCCTGCCGCTGCTACGGGAAAGGAGAAGAGGCGGCGGCTCTCAGTTAGCAGCCTGCAGCCGTGCCCCGGGGCTGGGGGGCTGGGCTGGGGGCGCGGGCAGGCTGCCGCAGGGTCACTCCCAGACCTGACTCGCACCGCACGGCCTTGGGCGCCGACCTGCTGGTGTGAGGAAGCCGCGCCGCCTTCTCTTGCTGTGGCCCGAGCCACCTTGAATAAGCTTCTGCTCACCAGAGTGTCGATGACGCCTTTGCACAGGCGTGTGACACAGAGCTGATGCGTGCTCACCAAGGTACTTGTTCACACACAAGTAACGTACGTACGCTTGGTAATGCCTCTGCTGACATAGTCCCTCGCTCCAGAGACACTGAGAGCACGTGTTGCCAGTGTGGTGAGACATGCTGGCCCAGAGGCGCTTGGTGCGGAACAGCTAACCTCGGACTTAGGCACCAAGGTCTTTAAACTCGCTAGATGCAGCGATGCTTACTGCTGTAGCTGCTGCGTTTCTGTGTGAGTCTAGCAGTAGGACTCCTCTCCTTCAGCCTGTCAGTAACTTGGGTTTTTGGCCTTGGCAGCTATCCTAGGCCTCAGTTTCATTCCCATTTTACAGATGGGAGTAGTACCTACTTACCTCACAGGAGCGATGTGAGGCCGTCCTTCATTACTGATTGCAAGATGCGGTGAGATTCTTTGGAGGAGGTGCACCATGCATAAAGAGATACATCAGCTAAGTTTAAAATGATGGGTTTGGGGGCCTCACAAGGATATAAATTCACATGACATTTAACCAAAGTGGTAAAAATTTTAGAAGGGGGGGTTCACTTAACATCTGATCCAGTTCTTACAATAGGGAAAGATTTCAGTGGGAGTTGGACCAAACCCTTAAGTATCTCAGAGGGCTCTTGCTTCCTTTTATTTTTTTTTTATTGCTATTGTTATTATTTGTTATTCTTAAGGTACTGAGATCAAATGGCCTGTATCATCCACTTGCATCCGTTCTGAACACTACAATGCAATGCTGACCATGGTCACTTTTGACATTGACTGTATTGGTTGAGTGTTTGTTACTCTGAAGTGTGTATGCTACTAAATAAATGAGACTGAAGGAAAAAAAAAAAAAAAAAGACATCCACCGTGATTTGGTCATAGGGCAGTAGCATCTTTTCTTCAGTAATTTCCTTAGGGAAGAGACAAAACCTATTTATTTGAGTGTTTCTTGTGTTTTTAGTCTTTAGTATCTAATTATTTCCTAAACCAAACCCAGTTCTAATACATCTAGAAGCTAACGTTGGAACTTGGTTCCGAAACCTATTAGTACGTTTGCCTTAGAACCCAATCCACACAGAGCTTGACGGCTCCCTTTGAGGTAAACTCTGTCTCAAAAATTTCCATTCATAGCCTCATAGCCTACCATATATAAAAAAATGGTGCATCAGAAGGCATCTGGCGGAGCAGTGTGGTGCTGTGAGGCAGCGGGGAAGAAGCAGTCAAACTTCCAGGACTGACAGCACTTCTCCAGCAAGACATTGTCCTTTTACCTGTGTGCAAAGGGTACTTAGCAGAGAGGGAAACAAATTGGCACCATTAGCGTCTCTTTATTTCGTGTTGCAAATATAGAAGTATACACGTGTCCAGCTTTAAATTGCATAGAAGCAGGCGAGTCATCTACTGATGTACAGCAGTCACCCAGAAAGGTGAGTTGGCCAGAAGTGCTGCCATCGTCCAGGGTAATGCCAAATCAAAACCAATTCAGTTAAAAAGTGGTGTGGCGAGACGGGAAGATGTCAGTGACGTTACGCCTAAGCTCTCTGCCTTGGGTTGGAAAGGGCAGGCGGCCAGGAGGAGAGAGCACAGCCGTGCCTGCAGGAGAAGCTGCCTCGCCAAGCCCTGCGGCTGGGGGTCTGAGGAAGTGTGGTCCCTGGCTGGCACGGTGTGGGGTGCAAATACTCCCAGGAGCAGCGTCTTCTCTTTTGGGTAAGTAGGGGGAGGCACTGGCAGTGGAGTCAGTTACCTCCATTGCATTAGACTTGTGAAGCTTTCTTAGTGCGCACCTGCCTGCTGGCAAATCAGTGGAGAACTTACCTCAGGAAAAGGGTTGGTATGAGGGGGACACCTTAAATCTGAGCCGTTAAAAATTCTCTTTCTTTAAAGGGAAGGTAAAGATATAAAACACTTCAGTCGAGGAGAGAAAAAATAACTAAGAGATCAGAAGCAAGAATATCAACAAATGTGAAAAGAAAGCAGAGAAAGCCAAATGGAAATTTGCATTATTTCATCTTTTGTTACTCAGCCCCCTCTTTAAGATGTAGGTATGAGGTTGTATGAAGCGACATATAGTGCCAATGCTGAGCCCAGAAGAAAAAAAGACCCAACTATATACACACAAATCTAAAACCAAGTTGGTCATGTGTGAAAAGACAAGACACCAGTCATGAAGGGCAATCAATAATAATCCCATAAATGGCTGATTCTCCAGTAGGGAAGCACTGGAAGATTTTTCACGTGGATTACAGAACTGAATTAATCCCAGATCTCCAGCTCATGTCATTCGTCTAGGAAACAAAATCGGATTTTGCCTTTCAGTTGCCAAAGTAATCTGATTTTGACTCTGTGGGTTCAACTTATTGATTATGCACTAAAAGCGTCTCCCTAAAAACAGTTTAAAGCCAGTTATATTTTTAAATGGTAGCAACTGAGCACTGTGAAACCTGTGGTTGTCTGAACAGTAAGTTTCAGTCTCAGCATTGTAGGACTGACGGTGGTAGTACATGTCGTTGCGATTGTTATTTTTCTTTTTAGATAATATAGCTTGGACAGCATGTAGCATTTCAGCATCACAACAGGAGGTACATTAGCATTTTATTACATTAGCTCCAGGATATTATTTTAAAATTCATTATTCGTGTGGGTTTTTGAAAAGCAGCTAAGACATCAGATGTGCACAGAAAAACTTGCAGCTCAAAGATTCACGGCAACTGTGCTGACAGAAGACGGTTTACCTTTAGTTCCATTTGAGGGAGTTAAGACCTTATATAAAACTTAGGTTGCTAATGCAGATTCTTTTAAAATTCCTGTCTCTTTCTTTTAGTGCCCCTTTGGTATATGTGCAGCTCCATGTTCTGTCTTGTTACAAGACACTGCATCTGGCTCAGTACATCCCTGAGCTATGTGCTGTTGTAAACCAGTGAAGTAGCTCTAGCAAATAAATAATCACTACTCCTACAGCTGCCCTTCAACACCCCACTGTTGGTCACCCTTAGGGGTTAGACAGGGGGAGGATGGAGTTTTATTCTGGCTCAGTGCAGCTTTGTCTATATTCTTCCTGTAAATACGTACCTTGACGCAGCTATGCCGTAAAACCAGGTATTTGTCCAAAGTGCTGGACTGAAGAACTGGCATTTTGTTTATAACGTGAAGGCATAGCTGCAGCCCAGGCTGCCTGTGGCGTTGGCAATAGAGCTGTGCTCTCCCGTCGCTTTTCAATGCCTTACCTAGTTTTATCATGAGTGGCCTTTCTAGGTTTGTGAATTACGCTGAGGCAGGTGCTGTGTAGGGGGAAAACAGCAGCAGCTGAAGCTGGGTAGCCGTATGTACAGCAGGGATCCTGCCGGCTTCCCGCTGGAATCTTAGGGGAGGTACAGGCATTTCCACGAGAAGGACAGAACTCTTGTGCCTGCGACTGAATCTAAGAAGTCTGCAGGAAGGGAAGGTGGTGTAAGGTTCCACGGCTTCGGAACAAGTCAGTACTCACCCCTCTCTCTTACCACCCATTTCCCACCCGTGCCGGTGGCTAAGGAGAACTGAAAGCAGAGTCACACGCGAAAGCGTGGCCGTGAGCCCAGCGCTGTGCTCGGGACAGAGCCTGGACAGGGGTCCGGCCCCTGCCCGCTGCAGCTGAACTGGGAGCTCTGCGTTCTGCTTGGCCTTACCCCGCGTGCAGGGAGGAGGGGGCTGAGCTGCTGCTGCCCGGTCCCAGCTGTTGGAGGGTTTGAAGCTCACCTTTGAAGCAAAACCTACTCATGCATAAACCGTAGGGCTAACATAATCTGAGAGGTAAGGATGTTGTTGATAAACTGCTGTTATTCTAGATCGCTAAGAGTAGATGTACTTATTGACTAGCATGTTCCAGAGGTGACCAGCCTGAAACGTGACCAAAACTGTTAGAGGAAAGAATGAGGAAATTTCCTGCTAACTGGGCTTTCCTGCCTCATCCAGCTGAGCTGAGCTGTAGCGGCTCCTGGACATAAGATAGGACAGACATTGAGCTAAATATGAGAGAAGCCAGAGAGCTAAAGTGAAGGTGAAATGGAAAGAAGGGCGTGAGGGAAAGGCAACCATCTCCCTTGGCCACTAAGCCCTTCAGCCCCTGCGCCACTCCTGGAATTTGCCCGTGCACAGCGGGACCCCCCTGTCCTGAGCATCTGTCATTGCACAACATGGATTTGGAATTATTTCCATACCATACGGGTCATTACTGAGGGGTGGCCATTGTCACCACTCAGGTCTGGACATGACGGTATATAAAACTATTCACTCTAGAGCCAAAGCCCTAAAACTGTCGGAAGCGTGCAACAGACACAAAGTCAGACCACCAGGCACAAACCCGCACTAGGACGCATGTCACTCGAGATGGGTTCAGAGCCTTCACTCTGTACTCCCCTCACTGCATCGCAGCCATGTCCATCCCCGAGCGACGCTGGGGACAGGGAGCCTGCGTGGTCGGAGCAAACCCTCCTGCCAGCCCACACTCCGACTGGCCGTGCGGGTGATCAGCAGGGACTCTCCCCTCAGGCAGCCTGCCAGCACCCCGCCGTACCCCCTCTTACATGTCCGTTTGCCACTATAGGCTGGCAGGGCAACATTCAGGAGTGGGACAAGGACAGAATGTCTCTGAGGCCGTTCAGGCTTAATCCAAATTATTTGGATTTATCCAAATAAATACCCAATTTAATTTTTCAGTTTCCTATTTTTCAGGCTTTAACCAGTAAACATCAGTTTAGACCTTAAGCAACAGAACAAAGTCTTAGAAACGAGCTGCCTTCCAAAGACATGACAACTACCAGCGGGTCTGTACGCTTGCAAGGTGAGAAGGAATGCCGACCTGCTCGGGTGTGTGGAGCCAAGTCACGATTTCAGCCTTCTCAAATGGCTGAGCCGTTCTGCCTCCCTGCGCGAAGGGCTCCGTGCCATACCAGGCTCCCCGTCCCTCTGCCCTCCCCTCCATTACCTGGTTTCTAGCGCAGAGGAGCAGGTGCTCAAGCCAAGAGCTCCAGCGCACCAAACGCTCAACAGTTACCAGAGAACCTCAGCTTAATGCTTACCAACATCGCACAGGGAAGTACTGCTGGATGTTGAAGTACTTACAAAAACGAAGTTCATCCCAAGTAAAGCCCATTAAAGAGAGAGACAGTCAGTTTCTCATCACGCCATGCAGCTCACCCTTTCTCGAAAAACCACCTGTCCCTTCCATGCCAGGAGCTGGGAGGAAGAAGACACCATGAGGCAGGGAGCACATTTCCTTCACTATTCAAAGGGATACTATTAGCTCCACCAAGGTGTTTTGGTTTTTTTAATAGTAAATATGTTTTCCTCTTCATTGCCTGTTTTCAAAGCACATGCTCAGAGGAGTCTGGATTTTTTTTTTTTCATCCCTCCTACTGCTTAAAATGGAAACAGTACCTTCATTTTCATCTTTGTCTGCAGGGTCTGCTCATAAAACAGATGCAAAAGTGGCTGCTATTTAGTTACTTCCCTTACAGTGCACAAGCATCATCAGTAAGTCATCAGAACTGTAAAAAGCTCTCAGGACCACAGCAGCCTTTGCAGGGTGGTTGCTGCTGGCACAGCATGCGGGTTTGGTTTCTAGGGTCAGAAGGAAGCACAACCTGTGTTGGTCATTATTTCCATCCAAATGCTGCGGGTGGAGGGTAGGTCCGTTTCTCTTCACTTGAGCAGACTGAGGAGGAGTCCGTTCATTAGCGTCATATGCTGAATCAGAGCAGCGGTGCCACTGTTCTCCACCTCGAAGCTGGTTCAGTGGAACACATTCGATGGACAGAGATAGAAACGCAACTGTCTGTAACGATCTGGGGGTCTGGCAGGTAGAAGGAGGAAGCAGAACGTTGCTGATGTTGAAACATCACCCATCTCAAGGAACTTGAAGGGAGGAAGTAAGTGAAATAGGAAGCAGTCCTTCCAGACATTCCCTCAGCTTTGGAAGAACCGTTTCTGTTATACTGGCGTTACACTCAGGTCATCTGACAAAGACAGACCAGAGTCCCTCTCTCTCACTGTTTTCTCTGCTTTATAAAAAGGCTTTTCATCCCTGTGCAGACTGGAGCTCCTTAGCACAGCTGCTCCGGCCTCTGCCAGAGCTGAAGGCTGGTGGTCACTGCTGCAGCACAGGTCATCGTAAGCATAATTTACGTTGCCGCAGGGGAACGCCTGGAGTTTCACCAGTTCAATCCCACTGATACCCAGGTGAGGGCAGTTGCTTCGACTTGGAGACGCTGGAGATGCCCGAGAGCTAGGAGAAGAACTGCAATTCCCATCAAAACCCGAATCTTCCCGCTCTGGAGCTGCTTTGAGCTTGGAGTTGGGGCTGAAGTGACAGATGTTGTCTAGCACCCACGATCCATAGGTTGGGTTCCAAAGATTTTTTGTTTTGTTTTTAAGTCTGTGAGTGGGTGGATTGCTGAGCTCCACCTTCTGGTTTGAGGTCTGCTGGAAGCAGGACCCGCTGCTGAAATCACTGAGGCATGGCAGGCTGGGCCCTCGGGCAGCCCGGCTGCTCAGGGTCTCCACCAGGAGCTCCTGGGGACACTGGACAAGTTTGTGTCCGGCATGCTGGGAGCCCAGCGCTTCAGGCGTGGTCTGAGGAGTGAGAGAAGGGCTTACCAACAGAGGCACCACCCCACTGGAAATGTTGGGGCGCACGACCATACCCCCTTCATCCTCTGGCGCCGGGCCACACTCCACGGGCAGCTCAGTGTTGATCACATCAGGGTCCTGAAAAAGAGAGACCAGAATCTGTTACACCCCAAGCACCCCCGGGGTGACTGTCACCGCTGCGTTTTAAGAGAAATAGCGATGAGAGTGAAAAAGCTTTTGGCAGAGGCTGCCATCAGGTTTGGGCGATATTTCTGCATGCCACACAAGATGCTCTGTGCCCCCTGGGTATCACACGCTCACAGGGCTTGCAGAGATGCTCTCTCATTTACATGCTCCTTTTGGGCAGGGGCTGTGCTTTACTGAAATCAGCAGCTAAGCTGGGGTCACCAGTCTATAATTCCTCCCTTGGGAGGTTGAATCCAGCCCTGTAGCTGTAAAATGCTCCCAGATGATGAACTCACTGTGCCAGCTCATCCCCTCCCTCCACTCCACACCAGTTCAGCTATGGCTTCTGAGCAGCATTAGGCAAGGTCAGAATATGGACCCTAAAAGAGATTCTTAACACCTTTCCATCACAAAATTGAGGACATTTTGCTACTGAACAAGCTGAGAGCTGAAAGCATCCACCTGCTCAGGAGCAGTATAATCTCATTTCGGTTGGGCTGAAGGTGGGAGAGTGAAGGCAGATACCAGAAAACCCAAATTAAAAGAGCAGCTGAGCCAGCAGCACCACCACAAATGGGAAAGGAATCCACTCAGCCCGGCAGGACTCTTCACTTGTTTTGGGCACTAAATCTAGTTGCTCTTGGACAATCCATGGCAGTCCATGGATTACCATCCACCTGGGTAACCAAAGAACAATACCTGTGTGCAATACTTGATTCTTTCCAGGATGGTGGAGAAGTTTGGCCGATACTCTGGGCTGTGCTGCCAGCACTGTGTCATGATCCGGTACCTTAACATAAGAAGAAAAAAAAAAAAAAAAAAAAAAAGAAGTATTGATCAAGAAAGGTAATTATGCCAAATGTGTTCCAGTATGAAGTGACCATGGGTCCAGAGGAACTGCACTTGGTGCAGGGCCCAATGGAGGGGCGCAAAACTGGCCATGTCATTTCTGCATCCTTGGATCCCAAGCCATTAGGGGACCACTACTTCCAGCAAATCCCAGAGTGCTCTAGGCTCTGTACAGGAGGCAGTGGCTCAAGAGACATTCCAAACTACCCCCCGACCCTGGGGCAATACCATTCCCTGGCTAAGGGCGTCTAGTTGCCTCTGTCTAACCTGTTTGCCACCCACTGTCCCTTGGGCTGTGGGAGTAAGGAAGTACTTACACTGGTCCCGGACAGTTTTTTGGTGGATCCATTCTTCCTCCACTGGTGACAAATTCCAGCACTTCCTGATTGGTTTTGCAGGGGTAGGGCATGTAGCCTAGAGAGAAAATCTCCCAAAGCAGCACACCAAAGGACCTGTGTCAGGGAGCAGCCAACAATACCAGTTAGGTTTGCTTTGTGCTCCACAAACCCGGCATGAAGCCACGTAGGTAACACCACAGCGCCAACCTTCCGAAGCTGTAGGCCAACCACAGTAATGTACAATTAGCGTGATTATGAGTCAACTTTGATACAAAAAAATAATCAATCAAAACCTTTGCTCAAGCTCCAAAACTAGCTTTGCAGAGGTTTCAAAATACGTGAATAACTGAAAATGTTCCTTCTGCTGCATTTGTTATGTCAGAGCAGGCATCGCCGGAGCACCCTACCCTACGGATGGGCTGACTGTCGGGTCTGGCATGGCGATTCCCACCTGGCCTGGGAAGGCTCGAGAGGTTTGAGTCAGCGTTTGGGAATAGGATGTTCAAGAACAAAACCAAGTAAGAGCCAGCCAGTGAAACCGAAAGGCAGCAGCACTTATTTTTTGTCCTGGTACCTTGCTCTCCTTCTTGACATCTGTGGGTCAGTGTGGCAGTGCCACTGGAAGTTACATGTGACAGACCCAGGGCAGTCCAGGGAGTTCTGACAAGGCTTCAGCAGGGTCAGAATTGTAACAGTCACCATTTGCTGCAAAGGTGGAAGAAATTTCCAGTACTTTTCACTTACAATGGCCTATTGCGGCAACTGTAGCACTTCCCTTCACAACATTTAGTACCGGCTGCTGACAGTGGGATGCCAACAAGCAAGCCCTTCTCTTGCAGCACCACCAAGAGCTTCAGGAAGCTGGGTCAGCGTGGTGCTGAGGGAACGGCTCAGCACACCCTGCGGAGACCCTGCGGGACGGGGAGAGGGAAAGATTCCCCCCCCCACGCCTGCACGTGCTGCTGCTGGGGGTGCTGATTTCAAAGACGGATCAAGTTATATGAGGAACCGATATATAAATATTGTTTCCTCAGCAACCAGCAAGGACTTTGATTAAATCTGCTGTCATTTTATACAGAACAAAAAGAAATTATACGAAAGAGTAATCCTAGGTGGTACATAGAGAGTCATTTACAAGACAGATAAGCGGGCTGTGTCACCGATAGAAACTGAGTGGCAGATCCTGAGGGTTGAGGGAAATGTCTGATGGCATTTTGATTTTTAACTGAGACTTCTTGGGAATCTAAACATGATACTCTACATTTATGTATAGTGAACTTTTATTACCTCCTTTTACATTAGATTTTTTAATTCATTCAGAATCCTTCAGCTGTACTTCTGTTGAGAAGGGAAGACTTCTAATATTCTGTGAAATTCTGACCTTTTTTTAAGGTTCCTGTCGAACAGACTTTTTTATTCTCAAGCAGTACATTTCTTACCCTTATCACTGAGTAGCAGAAGTGATTAAAAGACATTTGTTACCAGGTGTCGGTCTTGGAGGTGAAAATGCCCTCTAGAAAAGCTTCTGGTGGCATCCACTTGACAGGAAGCATGGCTCTGCCTCCCTTGCGGTAATAACTCGCTCTGGGAAGAGAAAACGCGCGGAGGATATCACACGGTTGGAAAGGGCTCAGATATATAAAAGCTGTTCTCACCACAGCAACAGCAGCTGGGGATTGCATGCAGCAATGGGGGCCAAGAGGGAAAAACGAGAAGCCACCCCCACGCAGAGCGCACGGCCGCAGTACCTCCTACCGCGGCAGCTGGGGTGGGATCCCAGGGTGCTGTAGGTGCACAGCTGAAGACATCCAATTTGCCGGTGCTTCGCACACTGTGCTGGTGCAGCAAGTTTTCTTGACATCATAAACTGAGAATTTTGGTTGGGGTTTGGTTTTGTTTTATTTTTTCTTTAATTTGAGATTATTTATAATCAACTAGCTAATAAATTTGCCTATGCTTGGTTTAGTGTCCACATGCGATTGCAGCGTTCCCTGGGGCCCAGTCTGGAATAAACACAGCTGAAGCATATCGGCTAGTGGGCACAGATGTGTTAGTGTACAGCCTGTTCACTCCAATGAGTTAACCCGTAATCAAATCCAGACACATAACAGATGTTCCACTGCTTCAGACACCATGAGGCAGTTCACACCAGTCAAAATGATACAGATTACCGAGTTACTCACAGGACTGAAATGGCCTTTCACTTACCTGTAAATATCCCTCGCCATCCCAAAGTCACCGATCTTGGCTATTCGTCCTGCTCCAGTGCAGGTCAAAAGGCAATTCCTTGCAGCTATATCTCTTTAAAAAAAAAAAATAATAATCTAATTCTAAACTCTTAAATAGCTAAAGGAATAAAGAAAGATTAGATACAGTCCTGCAAACCTTAGCCAAGTCACCTTTACACAAATGAGAAAAGCTTATTAAAAATAAGAAATGAAGCCAGCTAGCTACATTATCATCTTCATTAACCAAAATTCTTAAACTGCATTTCCATTACATTTTCTACCCAGCGTTTTCCAAACATTGCCCGCTCCCGTCTCCTTTCACTAAGGCAGAAAACAGGGTCAGTGTTGGACCAGGGACAGACCCAACCTCTTTTGCTTCAACCACATTATGACAGATTTCTTTCTTGCTGTAATTTTTTTTAGAAGAGCAGCATTGCAGCAGTGTCTCCATCAGTTACAGATGTGATGCTGTTGGGTAATCTTGGTAAGCTGCTTGGGAAGTCCGTGTAGACCCAGATCTGGTAAAGTGTTGCTTTGCTGCTCCTGCTACCTGCGGCGGAGCCAAGCAAAACTACACATGGGAGCAGCCAGCTGCTGGGGCAGGTGTAGCCTGTGACGAGTGGCAGCAATGACTATGTGGCCAAGACTGAAGGATTTGTGTTCATCTCGAATACGCATTCTGAAAAGAAATTCATTAAAAATCATAGCACTGGGGGGGGGTGTCCTGTTCGCTGCCAAGAAAAAGGAGCTCCTTGAACAACTCATGTTTCTTCCCACTGCCAGCCCTGAAAAATCCCTCCAGATCTGCAAGCCAAGCTCAGCTTTCTCTTCCATCAGCAGCTGTGACTCCTAGACAAGACCTGCCCTTGGTGACATCTCCACAGCCCCACTAGGCCACTTTTCCCCCAGGGTACTTGCTGCCCGCAGCGAGAACCTCCCCTTCCCGACCGGCTCCGAGCAGCACTAAGGCGCAGGAGCTGAGCACGGTTCTCCTGCACTTGTTTCCTGAACTGAGGCTAAACCAAAACAAGTCCCTTCCCAGGTCGCCTATACCATAGATCCAACAGTGCAAAAACTGACCCAGAGCCTTTTATAAAAGAGCTATGCTGCTGTTAAAAGACTCAAGCACGTTTCTTCCATCTCTTTCCTGAAATGGAGATCAACCCTGGGCAGTGACAGCTGACCTGTCCCCTTGGGACCAGCGTTACAAGCTGTGTGTGATGGCTGCTGGGCTCAGTGACCTACAATAAGAAAACCAGGGAACATCTACCTGACAGGAGGAAGGAAAATTGGTTTTATAAAGCACCTGTGGAGAAAAAGTCTGTGCCGTTTCTATTGGACTTCTGGCAGCAATCAAAATCTGTCCCGGTCATAAACTCAGCAGATCAGGCGGGCAGAGGCTGGTGAAGGACATTGCTATTACAGTAAGGGTTGTTAACAAGTAATGCTGTAGTGATTAACTTTAAAGTTTCCAATTAGAATACGGATCCTCTCAGGTACTTAAAAGATCCAAGAGTCAAAACTTGTGACATGCTTTTACTGCTCCTCTTTTTTAAGGGCAGAAAAGTTTAACCCTTTCTTCAGAGGATCTGATTTGTTGTTCCAGGATGAAGGAGGCTGAAAACTTCCTCAGATGCTCTAACCATGAGGCAATAACATATCCCGTACCCCCACGTCATGGCTTTTTGCTCCCATTGCTGCTTGGCACTCGTTCCCCGCAGTCTCCCCAGTCCCTGCCCCTCGTGCCCAGCTCTGCCCCTCTGCTCCCTGCAGGTGGCCCGTGTGGGGCGAAGCCAGGCGCCCCCCACACAGCTCCCAGCTGCTCATGCCACCCTCCCGCGCCGGCCGCCCCCGGCTCCGCACAGCAGGGCTGAGCCCACCCCGGCCAGCATCACCCAGCAGCCGGCCAGTACCACCCAGCAGCCGGCCAGTACCACCCAGCAGCCGGGCGCACGTGGTGCCTGGGACATGGCGTGCTGAAGCAGCTCTTCACCAGAAGCAAAGGAGCCCAGTATCTGACTGGGAACTTTAAAAAGCAACAGTCCCAAATATACACACGTTGTATAGATACACAGATACAATAACCCTTACATCTTCGATAACACTCGCCTTATTTGATTATTTATAAAATAAATTTACATATAATAAGTTTATTATAAAATAAATGTATTATTTATTATATTTGACGCCTGCCACCTCAACATTTTTTTTGCTCTGCGAACGAGGAGAAAGGGGCGCGACCAGCCCCCCCTCCCCCGTGCTGGCCGGGCGGGGGGCGCAGCGGCCGCCGCGCCTCAGCGGCTCCCACGGGCGACACCGCCCCCTGGTGGCGCAGACCCACCCGCACACCCGCCCGCCCCGCAGCCCGCCCCGGGGAGGGAGGACGGGGCTCTCCTCGCCCCCCGCAGCCCGAAGGGCAGAGCACGGCCTGACTCCACCGCAAACCAGTGAGACCAGTGGGACCAGCCCGGACAGCCGAGCCCGAGCCCGTGCTGGCAGGGGAAACGCCGTGCTCTGTGTAACCCGTGAGCCCGTCGCCCTCGGGCCACACCAGAAGGGGCCGTTCGCCTCACCTGTGGATGAAATGATTCTCCTCCAGGTATCTGCAGCCGCAGGCGATGTCCCTGGCGATGTTCAGCAGGTCCTGCATGGCCAGCGTGGACGGCTGGTTCTGGGGGAGGCGGCGGGCCGGCGAGGGAGGAAGAGCGGCGCAGGGCACGGGCCGGGCGGGGACACCGCAGCGGGCAGGGCGGTAAGGCAGAGGCGTACCCGCGGGGCCAGGTGGGAGCAGGGAGGAGCATAAGCAGACCAAAGCGAAAAGAAAAACTCCTGTTTAAGCCAAGCGACGCTGAGGTTTCCCTTCCCCTCCCCGAGCAGCGCCCAGGGACGCAGGGCCTGGCCCGAGCAGCCCCGGTGCGGGGATCAGCCCCGCTGGGCCCGGCTGCGGGACATCGGAAGCCAAACGGCCTTCGCAGGTGGGGGGGGAGAGAGCATCCCACACACCGCTAAAGAGTTAGTAAGTTTTCTACAGCAATTAGCACATGAACCTCGGGGGGAGCGCGGGATGCGGGCGGGCAGCGTCCCCCACCCGCTGTGGGGAGGGGCAGAGCCCTCGGAGCGCGGCGGGCGGGATGCTGAGCCGCGGGGCTGCGGGACCGCACCAGCCCCTCACCACCCGCTCCCCTCACTAAGAGCAGCGAAGCAGCCCCTCTCCAGCAGCCCTGCTTATCTTCATCCCATAAGCCCTGCTTATCATACATCCCATGTTTACTTCCCCACAGGGAAATTTCCTCGGTGTTTCTCCAGGAACTTCTGTACTGCTCTCAGCAAGGATGGGGAGGAATTACTACACTGCTGATCAAAAGCCCAAGAGATATCGAATAAATTGTTCTTGAAAAGGCTGCTTTTGTTTCTGGATGCTGTTATTGCTGTAATTTCTCATGCTCAAACCATGTAACATACACTACAGCCACTGAGCACTGTTTTTACTGGCCAGGCAAATTATTATACAAAGTGCTTGGATATCTGCCCGGGAGAACTTTGACAGCCATAAGCAGGCATTTCTGGAGAGGAAACGAGGAGCAAGGAGGGGAAATCGAACCCCAGGCGTCCAGACCTCCCTGCTCTGGGATGCCTCTGTCGGAAGAGGCGGGTGGACGTGCCCTTTCCCTGTAGCCAGGGACACTTGTGGTGAAACCCGTTAATGCTGGGGCCAGTTCTGTGTTCAGAAAAGGTGCACGGGGAGCAGGTTTTTCAGTGCTGAGGGGACCTGGACTATTGTATTTGCTATCCGCGAGCACACCGGCTAACATAGCGGCAGGTTTGGTTTCACATCATATTTAAAAAAACAGTTCTTTATATTACAACTATACATAATATTCAGATAAAAGTATTTATTATTCTCTGCTGCCCACAGGCTTTATCTGCTCACAGAAATTGTACCAATTTCACTACAAATGCCCAAACTAAAGATATACAAACTCCTCCATCTGGGTGCTGTAAGCGCGTTTAATTAGTATATTTACTCCTGTACGAGGAAGAGGTTAAGCTCAACCTTTCAACACGTTACTACCAGCACAGGAGCATGTGCACGTGAAGCTGTATGGTCATAACTATTTGGGGTGCACGTGTGTGTGGAGAAGCAGCTGTGCAACTGCAGCATGCGGTGTAGGAGCGCATGAGGCACCAGCCAGCCACCCCCGGCCCTGCCGGCAGCCAGCACAGGCACCTCAGTACAGCAGGGAGTAACAGCATCAGGCCTAACTCTTCTTCTTTTTTTTTTTTTTTTTTGGAAGCCTCCACTCAAGAGATATATACTTATTTAACAGAGGTGCCCAGGATCACACTGTTCAGAAGAACATGTACCTGGAAGCAGCTATTCATTATAGGAACACTGAAACTAATTAATTCCAATTATTCATCATACTTGGTTGGCATTAATATTGTATTAGAAATCAGAGATAATTTGCAAAAACCCTCACAACAGCTTTCATAAAAGTGGTGTTTTCTTAAACAAAAGTATTTGACTTGATAATTTCATTTGCATTGACTTAAATCCCTGTCACAGTGCTACCGTGTACAGGCTCAGCTCTTCAACTAGTTTTTATACATCTCCATATGGTGCTGATGCACACCTGCTGGGGACCTCGTGCTACCAATTCCTGTTACTGCCTCTCAGTGTCGGAACTTCAGCTCCTTGCGCACCATCCCGGCGCACAGAAAACAAGGCAGACGTTGAGGAAAGCAAGCCCCGTAATTTGTAGTCTAGTTGGCAGAGAACTCTGGAACGGCAGGACAGGATTTTACTCTTTCCTCCTCAGTTACTAATAGACTGCTACTATGTTTCTGGCGCTGCTTTCATTTTCTCTCACTGACCATCTGCTTACGTCCAGCGGACAGATGTATGTATCCTGAAGTTTGTAGGGGCTGGGACACATACACAGCCCTGCTTGGCTTCAGGGCCTTTATCCAATTCATAAAAATCATGAAAAGCAGGCATAGTAAAATCAACCACAAGTCTAGCAGGGAAGTTCTCTCACCACTCTGGGTCGATTCTGCCGAAGAAAGCTCTTCATATCTCCTCCAGCCATGAGCTCAAGCAGAATGAAGCGAGGCAGCGTCTGAAGGCTAACCCCGACGCACTGCACGATGTTTTGGTGATTGAACTTGCTGGAATCCAGGATCACAGCACCAGGGGAGAGAAAGACAGCGTCAGGACCTGGCCAACAGCCATCACGCTCACTGTGCCTGGAGCTCTGACAACCTGGATCGGAGCAAATCCTGAAGCAGAGCATGTTACCAGGCAAATTCCTACTCCAGCCGTATCGAAATGCCCCCCGGACCATGCCAGCCCGTGACCATGGCTATGCTGCCTGGCTTTGCCTCTGAAAAGCTTTCAACAGATGTGAAAAGCTGACAGTAGAGCAGAGCCTTCTGCCTGTGAAGGGGGAATCTAAGGGACACACTGACTGAAAGATGGGGGTGACATGAGAGGGAAAAGGAAGCTTAGCACCTCAAATACACAAATATTACTGGTGTTTGTGAAACAGAACCCTGACCGATGGGGATTTTAATTCAGCATTGGTTATTTTAAGTATACATCTGTCTAGTTTGGTGGACTCAGCTCAGTATCTACTCTGCCAAAGAGGGACTCGGCTAATACCTACTGCACCAGCTGCTTACGTGGTGGCTTTCTGCCTCTTACAAAAGGACACTGAGATTGTCAAGAAGCTCAGTAAGACTCGGTCATTAGGAAGCAGCATCTTCCCTTGGATAACGATTACCTGGATAACACAGGAACTAAAAATGGAAAGGAAGCTAGGGAAGAGAATCACGTGCTACTAAGTGAATCAAAGCACTCTGCAATCGATTGAAATTGCTCTAAAATCCTATACATCAGTGTTACCTCCTGCTCAGCTGCCAAAGGTCTCGAAGACTTTAGGAAGCGACACTGTCGTGAGATTCATGCCTTAACAGCAGAAAACCAGCATCTACACATGAGCTCGGCCAGACAATGAGAAGAGGAACTTCTTTGTTGCACAAATTAAAAATGCATAAATTCTGATCACTTACCATTAACCTTCACTATACTACTATTTTAAAGTCATCCTTGACTATACTATTGTTTTAAGGTTCTGGATTTGGATTAATGAAGTAAATTCCAAGACT